>NW_027184643.1:0-80000 GCF_032405125.1 Capricornis sumatraensis
CCTAACCCTAACCCTAACCCTAACCCTAACCCTAACCCTAACCCTAACCCTAACCCTAACCCTAACCCTAACCCTAACCCTAACCCTAACCCTAACCCTAACCCTAACCCTAACCCTAACCCTAACCCTAACCCTAACCCTAACCCTAACCCTAACCCTAACCCTAACCCTAACCCTAACCCTAACCCTAACCCTAACCCTAACCCTAACCCTAACCCTAACCCTAACCCTAACCCTAACCCTAACCCTAACCCTAACCCTAACCCTAACCCTAACCCTAACCCTAACCCTAACCCTAACCCTAACCCTAACCCTAACCCTAACCCTAACCCTAACCCTAACCCTAACCCTAACCCTAACCCTAACCCTAACCCTAACCCTAACCCTAACCCTAACCCTAACCCTAACCCTAACCCTAACCCTAACCCTAACCCTAACCCTAACCCTAACCCTAACCCTAACCCTAACCCTAACCCTAACCCTAACCCTAACCCTAACCCTAACCCTAACCCTAACCCTAACCCTAACCCTAACCCTAACCCTAACCCTAACCCTAACCCTAACCCTAACCCTAACCCTAACCCTAACCCTAACCCTAACCCTAACCCTAACCCTAACCCTAACCCTAACCCTAACCCTAACCCTAACCCTAACCCTAACCCTAACCCTAACCCTAACCCTAACCCTAACCCTAACCCTAACCCTAACCCTAACCCTAACCCTAACCCTAACCCTAACCCTAACCCTAACCCTAACCCTAACCCTAACCCTAACCCTAACCCTAACCCTAACCCTAACCCTAACCCTAACCCTAACCCTAACCCTAACCCTAACCCTAACCCTAACCCTAACCCTAACCCTAACCCTAACCCTAACCCTAACCCTAACCCTAACCCTAACCCTAACCCTAACCCTAACCCTAACCCTAACCCTAACCCTAACCCTAACCCTAACCCTAACCCTAACCCTAACCCTAACCCTAACCCTAACCCTAACCCTAACCCTAACCCTAACCCTAACCCTAACCCTAACCCTAACCCTAACCCTAACCCTAACCCTAACCCTAACCCTAACCCTAACCCTAACCCTAACCCTAACCCTAACCCTAACCCTAACCCTAACCCTAACCCTAACCCTAACCCTAACCCTAACCCTAACCCTAACCCTAACCCTAACCCTAACCCTAACCCTAACCCTAACCCTAACCCTAACCCTAACCCTAACCCTAACCCTAACCCTAACCCTAACCCTAACCCTAACCCTAACCCTAACCCTAACCCTAACCCTAACCCTAACCCTAACCCTAACCCTAACCCTAACCCTAACCCTAACCCTAACCCTAACCCTAACCCTAACCCTAACCCTAACCCTAACCCTAACCCTAACCCTAACCCTAACCCTAACCCTAACCCTAACCCTAACCCTAACCCTAACCCTAACCCTAACCCTAACCCTAACCCTAACCCTAACCCTAACCCTAACCCTAACCCTAACCCTAACCCTAACCCTAACCCTAACCCTAACCCTAACCCTAACCCTAACCCTAACCCTAACCCTAACCCTAACCCTAACCCTAACCCTAACCCTAACCCTAACCCTAACCCTAACCCTAACCCTAACCCTAACCCTAACCCTAACCCTAACCCTAACCCTAACCCTAACCCTAACCCTAACCCTAACCCTAACCCTAACCCTAACCCTAACCCTAACCCTAACCCTAACCCTAACCCTAACCCTAACCCTAACCCTAACCCTAACCCTAACCCTAACCCTAACCCTAACCCTAACCCTAACCCTAACCCTAACCCTAACCCTAACCCTAACCCTAACCCTAACCCTAACCCTAACCCTAACCCTAACCCTAACCCTAACCCTAACCCTAACCCTAACCCTAACCCTAACCCTAACCCTAACCCTAACCCTAACCCTAACCCTAACCCTAACCCTAACCCAACCCTAACCCTAACCCTAACCCTAACCCTAACCCTAACCCTAACCCTAACCCTAACCCTAACCCTAACCCTAACCCTAACCCTAACCCTAACCCTAACCCTAACCCTAACCCTAACCCTAACCCTAACCCTAACCCTAACCCTAACCCTAACCCTAACCCTAACCCTAACCCTAACCCTAACCCTAACCCTAACCCTAACCTCCTAACCCTAACCCTAACCCTAACCCTAACCCTAACCCTAACCCTAACCCTAACCCTAACCCTAACCCTAACCCTAACCCTAACCCTAACCCTAACCCTAACCCTAACCCTAACCCTAACCCTAACCCTAACCCTAACCCTAACCCTAACCCTAACCCTAACCCTAACCCTAACCCTAACCCTAACCCTAACCCTAACCCTAACCCTAACCCTAACCCTAACCCTAACCCTAACCCTAACCCTAACCCTAACCCTAACCCTAACCCTAACCCTAACCCTAACCCTAACCCTAACCCTAACCCTAACCCTAACCCTAACCCTAACCCTAACCCTAACCCTAACCCTAACCCTAACCCTAACCCTAACCCTAACCCTAACCCTAACCCTAACCCTAACCCTAACCCTAACCCTAACCCTAACCCTAACCCTAACCCTAACCCTAACCCTAACCCTAACCCTAACCCTAACCCTAACCCTAACCCTAACCCTAACCCTAACCCTAACCCTAACCCTAACCCTAACCCTAACCCTAACCCTAACCCTAACCCTAACCCTAACCCTAACCCTAACCCTAACCCTAACCCTAACCCTAACCCTAACCCTAACCCTAACCCTAACCCTAACCCTAACCCTAACCCTAACCCTAACCCTAACCCTAACCCTAACCCTAACCCTAACCCTAACCCTAACCCTAACCCTAACCCTAACCCTAACCCTAACCCTAACCCTAACCCTAACCCTAACCCTAACCCTAACCCTAACCCTAACCCTAACCCTAACCCTAACCCTAACCCTAACCCTAACCCTAACCCTAACCCTAACCCTAACCCTAACCCTAACCCTAACCCTAACCCTAACCCTAACCCTAACCCTAACCCTAACCCTAACCCTAACCCTAACCCTAACCCTAACCCTAACCCTAACCCTAACCCTAACCCTAACCCTAACCCTAACCCTAACCCTAACCCTAACCCTAACCCTAACCCTAACCCTAACCCTAACCCTAACCCTAACCCTAACCCTAACCCTAACCCTAACCCTAACCCTAACCCTAACCCTAACCCTAACCCTAACCCTAACCCTAACCCTAACCCTAACCCTAACCCTAACCCTAACCCTAACCCTAACCCTAACCCTAACCCTAACCCTAACCCTAACCCTAACCCTAACCCTAACCCTAACCCTAACCCTAACCCTAACCCTAACCCTAACCCTAACCCTAACCCTAACCCTAACCCTAACCCTAACCCTAACCCTAACCCTAACCCTAACCCTAACCCTAACCCTAACCCTAACCCTAACCCTAACCCTAACCCTAACCCTAACCCTAACCCTAACCCTAACCCTAACCCTAACCCTAACCCTAACCCTAACCCTAACCCTAACCCTAACCCTAACCCTAACCCTAACCCTAACCCTAACCCTAACCCTAACCCTAACCCTAACCCTAACCCTAACCCTAACCCTAACCCTAACCCTAACCCTAACCCTAACCCTAACCCTAACCCTAACCCTAACCCTAACCCTAACCCTAACCCTAACCCTAACCCTAACCCTAACCCTAACCCTAACCCTAACCCTAACCCTAACCCTAACCCTAACCCTAACCCTAACCCTAACCCTAACCCTAACCCTAACCCTAACCCTAACCCTAACCCTAACCCTAACCCTAACCCTAACCCTAACCCTAACCCTAACCCTAACCCTAACCCTAACCCTAACCCTAACCCTAACCCTAACCCTAACCCTAACCCTAACCCTAACCCTAACCCTAACCCTAACCCTAACCCTAACCCTAACCCTAACCCTAACCCTAACCCTAACCCTAACCCTAACCCTAACCCTAACCCTAACCCTAACCCTAACCCTAACCCTAACCCTAACCCTAACCCTAACCCTAACCCTAACCCTAACCCTAACCCTAACCCTAACCCTAACCCTAACCCTAACCCTAACCCTAACCCTAACCCTAACCCTAACCCTAACCCTAACCCTAACCCTAACCCTAACCCTAACCCTAACCCTAACCCTAACCCTAACCCTAACCCTAACCCTAACCCTAACCCTAACCCTAACCCTAACCCTAACCCTAACCCTAACCCTAACCCTAACCCTAACCCTAACCCTAACCCTAACCCTAACCCTAACCCTAACCCTAACCCTAACCCTAACCCTAACCCTAACCCTAACCCTAACCCTAACCCTAACCCTAACCCTAACCCTAACCCTAACCCTAACCCTAACCCTAACCCTAACCCTAACCCTAACCCTAACCCTAACCCTAACCCTAACCCTAACCCTAACCCTAACCCTAACCCTAACCCTAACCCTAACCCTAACCCTAACCCTAACCCTAACCCTAACCCTAACCCTAACCCTAACCCTAACCCTAACCCTAACCCTAACCCTAACCCTAACCCTAACCCTAACCCTAACCCTAACCCTAACCCTAACCCTAACCCTAACCCTAACCCTAACCCTAACCCTAACCCTAACCCTAACCCTAACCCTAACCCTAACCCTAACCCTAACCCTAACCCTAACCCTAACCCTAACCCTAACCCTAACCCTAACCCTAACCCTAACCCTAACCCTAACCCTAACCCTAACCCTAACCCTAACCCTAACCCTAACCCTAACCCTAACCCTAACCCTAACCCTAACCCTAACCCTAACCCTAACCCTAACCCTAACCCTAACCCTAACCCTAACCCTAACCCTAACCCTAACCCTAACCCTAACCCTAACCCTAACCCTAACCCTAACCCTAACCCTAACCCTAACCCTAACCCTAACCCTAACCCTAACCCTAACCCTAACCCTAACCCTAACCCTAACCCTAACCCTAACCCTAACCCTAACCCTAACCCTAACCCTAACCCTAACCCTAACCCTAACCCTAACCCTAACCCTAACCCTAACCCTAACCCTAACCCTAACCCTAACCCTAACCCTAACCCTAACCCTAACCCTAACCCTAACCCTAACCCTAACCCTAACCCTAACCCTAACCCTAACCCTAACCCTAACCCTAACCCTAACCCTAACCCTAACCCTAACCCTAACCCTAACCCTAACCCTAACCCTAACCCTAACCCTAACCCTAACCCTAACCCTAACCCTAACCCTAACCCTAACCCTAACCCTAACCCTAACCCTAACCCTAACCCTAACCCTAACCCTAACCCTAACCCTAACCCTAACCCTAACCCTAACCCTAACCCTAACCCTAACCCTAACCCTAACCCTAACCCTAACCCTAACCCTAACCCTAACCCTAACCCTAACCCTAACCCTAACCCTAACCCTAACCCTAACCCTAACCCTAACCCTAACCCTAACCCTAACCCTAACCCTAACCCTAACCCTAACCCTAACCCTAACCCTAACCCTAACCCTAACCCTAACCCTAACCCTAACCCTAACCCTAACCCTAACCCTAACCCTAACCCTAACCCTAACCCTAACCCTAACCCTAACCCTAACCCTAACCCTAACCCTAACCCTAACCCTAACCCTAACCCTAACCCTAACCCTAACCCTAACCCTAACCCTAACCCTAACCCTAACCCTAACCCTAACCCTAACCCTAACCCTAACCCTAACCCTAACCCTAACCCTAACCCTAACCCTAACCCTAACCCTAACCCTAACCCTAACCCTAACCCTAACCCTAACCCTAACCCTAACCCTAACCCTAACCCTAACCCTAACCCTAACCCTAACCCTAACCCTAACCCTAACCCTAACCCTAACCCTAACCCTAACCCTAACCCTAACCCTAACCCTAACCCTAACCCTAACCCTAACCCTAACCCTAACCCTAACCCTAACCCTAACCCTAACCCTAACCCTAACCCTAACCCTAACCCTAACCCTAACCCTAACCCTAACCCTAACCCTAACCCTAACCCTAACCCTAACCCTAACCCTAACCCTAACCCTAACCCTAACCCTAACCCTAACCCTAACCCTAACCCTAACCCTAACCCTAACCCTAACCCTAACCCTAACCCTAACCCTAACCCTAACCCTAACCCTAACCCTAACCCTAACCCTAACCCTAACCCTAACCCTAACCCTAACCCTAACCCTAACCCTAACCCTAACCCTAACCCTAACCCTAACCCTAACCCTAACCCTAACCCTAACCCTAACCCTAACCCTAACCCTAACCCTAACCCTAACCCTAACCCTAACCCTAACCCTAACCCTAACCCTAACCCTAACCCTAACCCTAACCCTAACCCTAACCCTAACCCTAACCCTAACCCTAACCCTAACCCTAACCCTAACCCTAACCCTAACCCTAACCCTAACCCTAACCCTAACCCTAACCCTAACCCTAACCCTAACCCTAACCCTAACCCTAACCCTAACCCTAACCCTAACCCTAACCCTAACCCTAACCCTAACCCTAACCCTAACCCTAACCCTAACCCTAACCCTAACCCTAACCCTAACCCTAACCCTAACCCTAACCCTAACCCTAACCCTAACCCTAACCCTAACCCTAACCCTAACCCTAACCCTAACCCTAACCCTAACCCTAACCCTAACCCTAACCCTAACCCTAACCCTAACCCTAACCCTAACCCTAACCCTAACCCTAACCCTAACCCTAACCCTAACCCTAACCCTAACCCTAACCCTAACCCTAACCCTAACCCTAACCCTAACCCTAACCCTAACCCTAACCCTAACCCTAACCCTAACCCTAACCCTAACCCTAACCCTAACCCTAACCCTAACCCTAACCCTAACCCTAACCCTAACCCTAACCCTAACCCTAACCCTAACCCTAACCCTAACCCTAACCCTAACCCTAACCCTAACCCTAACCCTAACCCTAACCCTAACCCTAACCCTAACCCTAACCCTAACCCTAACCCTAACCCTAACCCTAACCCTAACCCTAACCCTAACCCTAACCCTAACCCTAACCCTAACCCTAACCCTAACCCTAACCCTAACCCTAACCCTAACCCTAACCCTAACCCTAACCCTAACCCTAACCCTAACCCTAACCCTAACCCTAACCCTAACCCTAACCCTAACCCTAACCCTAACCCTAACCCTAACCCTAACCCTAACCCTAACCCTAACCCTAACCCTAACCCTAACCCTAACCCTAACCCTAACCCTAACCCTAACCCTAACCCTAACCCTAACCCTAACCCTAACCCTAACCCTAACCCTAACCCTAACCCTAACCCTAACCCTAACCCTAACCCTAACCCTAACCCTAACCCTAACCCTAACCCTAACCCTAACCCTAACCCTAACCCTAACCCTAACCCTAACCCTAACCCTAACCCTAACCCTAACCCTAACCCTAACCCTAACCCTAACCCTAACCCTAACCCTAACCCTAACCCTAACCCTAACCCTAACCCTAACCCTAACCCTAACCCTAACCCTAACCCTAACCCTAACCCTAACCCTAACCCTAACCCTAACCCTAACCCTAACCCTAACCCTAACCCTAACCCTAACCCTAACCCTAACCCTAACCCTAACCCTAACCCTAACCCTAACCCTAACCCTAACCCTAACCCTAACCCTAACCCTAACCCTAACCCTAACCCTAACCCTAACCCTAACCCTAACCCTAACCCTAACCCTAACCCTAACCCTAACCCTAACCCTAACCCTAACCCTAACCCTAACCCTAACCCTAACCCTAACCCTAACCCTAACCCTAACCCTAACCCTAACCCTAACCCTAACCCTAACCCTAACCCTAACCCTAACCCTAACCCTAACCCTAACCCTAACCCTAACCCTAACCCTAACCCTAACCCTAACCCTAACCCTAACCCTAACCCTAACCCTAACCCTAACCCTAACCCTAACCCTAACCCTAACCCTAACCCTAACCCTAACCCTAACCCTAACCCTAACCCTAACCCTAACCCTAACCCTAACCCTAACCCTAACCCTAACCCTAACCCTAACCCTAACCCTAACCCTAACCCTAACCCTAACCCTAACCCTAACCCTAACCCTAACCCTAACCCTAACCCTAACCCTAACCCTAACCCTAACCCTAACCCTAACCCTAACCCTAACCCTAACCCTAACCCTAACCCTAACCCTAACCCTAACCCTAACCCTAACCCTAACCCTAACCCTAACCCTAACCCTAACCCTAACCCTAACCCTAACCCTAACCCTAACCCTAACCCTAACCCTAACCCTAACCCTAACCCTAACCCTAACCCTAACCCTAACCCTAACCCTAACCCTAACCCTAACCCTAACCCTAACCCTAACCCTAACCCTAACCCTAACCCTAACCCTAACCCTAACCCTAACCCTAACCCTAACCCTAACCCTAACCCTAACCCTAACCCTAACCCTAACCCTAACCCTAACCCTAACCCTAACCCTAACCCTAACCCTAACCCTAACCCTAACCCTAACCCTAACCCTAACCCTAACCCTAACCCTAACCCTAACCCTAACCCTAACCCTAACCCTAACCCTAACCCTAACCCTAACCCTAACCCTAACCCTAACCCTAACCCTAACCCTAACCCTAACCCTAACCCTAACCCTAACCCTAACCCTAACCCTAACCCTAACCCTAACCCTAACCCTAACCCTAACCCTAACCCTAACCCTAACCCTAACCCTAACCCTAACCCTAACCCTAACCCTAACCCTAACCCTAACCCTAACCCTAACCCTAACCCTAACCCTAACCCTAACCCTAACCCTAACCCTAACCCTAACCCTAACCCTAACCCTAACCCTAACCCTAACCCTAACCCTAACCCTAACCCTAACCCTAACCCTAACCCTAACCCTAACCCTAACCCTAACCCTAACCCTAACCCTAACCCTAACCCTAACCCTAACCCTAACCCTAACCCTAACCCTAACCCTAACCCTAACCCTAACCCTAACCCTAACCCTAACCCTAACCCTAACCCTAACCCTAACCCTAACCCTAACCCTAACCCTAACCCTAACCCTAACCCTAACCCTAACCCTAACCCTAACCCTAACCCTAACCCTAACCCTAACCCTAACCCTAACCCTAACCCTAACCCTAACCCTAACCCTAACCCTAACCCTAACCCTAACCCTAACCCTAACCCTAACCCTAACCCTAACCCTAACCCTAACCCTAACCCTAACCCTAACCCTAACCCTAACCCTAACCCTAACCCTAACCCTAACCCTAACCCTAACCCTAACCCTAACCCTAACCCTAACCCTAACCCTAACCCTAACCCTAACCCTAACCCTAACCCTAACCCTAACCCTAACCCTAACCCTAACCCTAACCCTAACCCTAACCCTAACCCTAACCCTAACCCTAACCCTAACCCTAACCCTAACCCTAACCCTAACCCTAACCCTAACCCTAACCCTAACCCTAACCCTAACCCTAACCCTAACCCTAACCCTAACCCTAACCCTAACCCTAACCCTAACCCTAACCCTAACCCTAACCCTAACCCTAACCCTAACCCTAACCCTAACCCTAACCCTAACCCTAACCCTAACCCTAACCCTAACCCTAACCCTAACCCTAACCCTAACCCTAACCCTAACCCTAACCCTAACCCTAACCCTAACCCTAACCCTAACCCTAACCCTAACCCTAACCCTAACCCTAACCCTAACCCTAACCCTAACCCTAACCCTAACCCTAACCCTAACCCTAACCCTAACCCTAACCCTAACCCTAACCCTAACCCTAACCCTAACCCTAACCCTAACCCTAACCCTAACCCTAACCCTAACCCTAACCCTAACCCTAACCCTAACCCTAACCCTAACCCTAACCCTAACCCTAACCCTAACCCTAACCCTAACCCTAACCCTAACCCTAACCCTAACCCTAACCCTAACCCTAACCCTAACCCTAACCCTAACCCTAACCCTAACCCTAACCCTAACCCTAACCCTAACCCTAACCCTAACCCTAACCCTAACCCTAACCCTAACCCTAACCCTAACCCTAACCCTAACCCTAACCCTAACCCTAACCCTAACCCTAACCCTAACCCTAACCCTAACCCTAACCCTAACCCTAACCCTAACCCTAACCCTAACCCTAACCCTAACCCTAACCCTAACCCTAACCCTAACCCTAACCCTAACCCTAACCCTAACCCTAACCCTAACCCTAACCCTAACCCTAACCCTAACCCTAACCCTAACCCTAACCCTAACCCTAACCCTAACCCTAACCCTAACCCTAACCCTAACCCTAACCCTAACCCTAACCCTAACCCTAACCCTAACCCTAACCCTAACCCTAACCCTAACCCTAACCCTAACCCTAACCCTAACCCTAACCCTAACCCTAACCCTAACCCTAACCCTAACCCTAACCCTAACCCTAACCCTAACCCTAACCCTAACCCTAACCCTAACCCTAACCCTAACCCTAACCCTAACCCTAACCCTAACCCTAACCCTAACCCTAACCCTAACCCTAACCCTAACCCTAACCCTAACCCTAACCCTAACCCTAACCCTAACCCTAACCCTAACCCTAACCCTAACCCTAACCCTAACCCTAACCCTAACCCTAACCCTAACCCTAACCCTAACCCTAACCCTAACCCTAACCCTAACCCTAACCCTAACCCTAACCCTAACCCTAACCCTAACCCTAACCCTAACCCTAACCCTAACCCTAACCCTAACCCTAACCCTAACCCTAACCCTAACCCTAACCCTAACCCTAACCCTAACCCTAACCCTAACCCTAACCCTAACCCTAACCCTAACCCTAACCCTAACCCTAACCCTAACCCTAACCCTAACCCTAACCCTAACCCTAACCCTAACCCTAACCCTAACCCTAACCCTAACCCTAACCCTAACCCTAACCCTAACCCTAACCCTAACCCTAACCCTAACCCTAACCCTAACCCTAACCCTAACCCTAACCCTAACCCTAACCCTAACCCTAACCCTAACCCTAACCCTAACCCTAACCCTAACCCTAACCCTAACCCTAACCCTAACCCTAACCCTAACCCTAACCCTAACCCTAACCCTAACCCTAACCCTAACCCTAACCCTAACCCTAACCCTAACCCTAACCCTAACCCTAACCCTAACCCTAACCCTAACCCTAACCCTAACCCTAACCCTAACCCTAACCCTAACCCTAACCCTAACCCTAACCCTAACCCTAACCCTAACCCTAACCCTAACCCTAACCCTAACCCTAACCCTAACCCTAACCCTAACCCTAACCCTAACCCTAACCCTAACCCTAACCCTAACCCTAACCCTAACCCTAACCCTAACCCTAACCCTAACCCTAACCCTAACCCTAACCCTAACCCTAACCCTAACCCTAACCCTAACCCTAACCCTAACCCTAACCCTAACCCTAACCCTAACCCTAACCCTAACCCTAACCCTAACCCTAACCCTAACCCTAACCCTAACCCTAACCCTAACCCTAACCCTAACCCTAACCCTAACCCTAACCCTAACCCTAACCCTAACCCTAACCCTAACCCTAACCCTAACCCTAACCCTAACCCTAACCCTAACCCTAACCCTAACCCTAACCCTAACCCTAACCCTAACCCTAACCCTAACCCTAACCCTAACCCTAACCCTAACCCTAACCCTAACCCTAACCCTAACCCTAACCCTAACCCTAACCCTAACCCTAACCCTAACCCTAACCCTAACCCTAACCCTAACCCTAACCCTAACCCTAACCCTAACCCTAACCCTAACCCTAACCCTAACCCTAACCCTAACCCTAACCCTAACCCTAACCCTAACCCTAACCCTAACCCTAACCCTAACCCTAACCCTAACCCTAACCCTAACCCTAACCCTAACCCTAACCCTAACCCTAACCCTAACCCTAACCCTAACCCTAACCCTAACCCTAACCCTAACCCTAACCCTAACCCTAACCCTAACCCTAACCCTAACCCTAACCCTAACCCTAACCCTAACCCTAACCCTAACCCTAACCCTAACCCTAACCCTAACCCTAACCCTAACCCTAACCCTAACCCTAACCCTAACCCTAACCCTAACCCTAACCCTAACCCTAACCCTAACCCTAACCCTAACCCTAACCCTAACCCTAACCCTAACCCTAACCCTAACCCTAACCCTAACCCTAACCCTAACCCTAACCCTAACCCTAACCCTAACCCTAACCCTAACCCTAACCCTAACCCTAACCCTAACCCTAACCCTAACCCTAACCCTAACCCTAACCCTAACCCTAACCCTAACCCTAACCCTAACCCTAACCCTAACCCTAACCCTAACCCTAACCCTAACCCTAACCCTAACCCTAACCCTAACCCTAACCCTAACCCTAACCCTAACCCTAACCCTAACCCTAACCCTAACCCTAACCCTAACCCTAACCCTAACCCTAACCCTAACCCTAACCCTAACCCTAACCCTAACCCTAACCCTAACCCTAACCCTAACCCTAACCCTAACCCTAACCCTAACCCTAACCCTAACCCTAACCCTAACCCTAACCCTAACCCTAACCCTAACCCTAACCCTAACCCTAACCCTAACCCTAACCCTAACCCTAACCCTAACCCTAACCCTAACCCTAACCCTAACCCTAACCCTAACCCTAACCCTAACCCTAACCCTAACCCTAACCCTAACCCTAACCCTAACCCTAACCCTAACCCTAACCCTAACCCTAACCCTAACCCTAACCCTAACCCTAACCCTAACCCTAACCCTAACCCTAACCCTAACCCTAACCCTAACCCTAACCCTAACCCTAACCCTAACCCTAACCCTAACCCTAACCCTAACCCTAACCCTAACCCTAACCCTAACCCTAACCCTAACCCTAACCCTAACCCTAACCCTAACCCTAACCCTAACCCTAACCCTAACCCTAACCCTAACCCTAACCCTAACCCTAACCCTAACCCTAACCCTAACCCTAACCCTAACCCTAACCCTAACCCTAACCCTAACCCTAACCCTAACCCTAACCCTAACCCTAACCCTAACCCTAACCCTAACCCTAACCCTAACCCTAACCCTAACCCTAACCCTAACCCTAACCCTAACCCTAACCCTAACCCTAACCCTAACCCTAACCCTAACCCTAACCCTAACCCTAACCCTAACCCTAACCCTAACCCTAACCCTAACCCTAACCCTAACCCTAACCCTAACCCTAACCCTAACCCTAACCCTAACCCTAACCCTAACCCTAACCCTAACCCTAACCCTAACCCTAACCCTAACCCTAACCCTAACCCTAACCCTAACCCTAACCCTAACCCTAACCCTAACCCTAACCCTAACCCTAACCCTAACCCTAACCCTAACCCTAACCCTAACCCTAACCCTAACCCTAACCCTAACCCTAACCCTAACCCTAACCCTAACCCTAACCCTAACCCTAACCCTAACCCTAACCCTAACCCTAACCCTAACCCTAACCCTAACCCTAACCCTAACCCTAACCCTAACCCTAACCCTAACCCTAACCCTAACCCTAACCCTAACCCTAACCCTAACCCTAACCCTAACCCTAACCCTAACCCTAACCCTAACCCTAACCCTAACCCTAACCCTAACCCTAACCCTAACCCTAACCCTAACCCTAACCCTAACCCTAACCCTAACCCTAACCCTAACCCTAACCCTAACCCTAACCCTAACCCTAACCCTAACCCTAACCCTAACCCTAACCCTAACCCTAACCCTAACCCTAACCCTAACCCTAACCCTAACCCTAACCCTAACCCTAACCCTAACCCTAACCCTAACCCTAACCCTAACCCTAACCCTAACCCTAACCCTAACCCTAACCCTAACCCTAACCCTAACCCTAACCCTAACCCTAACCCTAACCCTAACCCTAACCCTAACCCTAACCCTAACCCTAACCCTAACCCTAACCCTAACCCTAACCCTAACCCTAACCCTAACCCTAACCCTAACCCTAACCCTAACCCTAACCCTAACCCTAACCCTAACCCTAACCCTAACCCTAACCCTAACCCGAACCCTAACCCTAACCCTAACCCTAACCCTAACCCTAACCCTAACCCTAACCCGAACCCTAACCCTAACCCTAACCCGAACCCTAACCCTAACCCTAACCCTAACCCGAACCCTAACCCTAACCCGAACCCTAACCCTAACCCGAACCCTAACCCTAACCCGAACCCTAACCCGAACCCTAACCCGAACCCTAACCCGAACCCTAACCCGAACCCTAACCCTAACCCTAACCCTAACCCTAACCCTAACCCTAACCCGAACCCTAACCCGAACCCTAACCCGAACCCTAAACCCGAACCCTAAACCCGAACCCGAACCCGAACCCGAACCCGAACCCGAACCCGAACCCGAACCCGAACCCTAACCAACCCGAACCCTAACCCTAACCCGAACCCTAACCCTAACCCTAACCCGAACCCTAACCCTAACCCGAACCCGAACCCCAACCCGAACCCGAACCACAACCCGAACCCGAACCCCAACCCGAACCCCAACCCGAACCCCAACCCGAACCCCAACCCGAACCCCAACCCGAACCCGAACCCGAACCCGAACCCGAACCCGAACCCCAACCCGAACCCGAACCCCAACCCGAACCCGAACCCGAACCCGAACCCGAACCCGAACCCGAACCCGAACCCGAACCCGAACCCGAACCCTAACCCTGGTGGCAATCATTAACTCAGGAATGAAACCATTCACCAACATGCTTTTTATCTTTAGAAAAACCCTATGCTAACTAAGACTTTCAAAATACTCCAAACTCTGTGCTGTTTATGGTTGAGAGGTTTTAAGCAATCATGTGCGTAGTAGCATAAGTGTGGATAAACCTCTCACACAAGTTAGACTGCCAGCAGAGAGGTTTGAACTGAGACACTCCTTTTATATGCAGAAGACTATTAACTGGAGCTCTCAGTTAATTTTCCACAGAAAGGTGGTCGGGCATTGCCCCTGTTAATGTCAGAAGAGTGTAGTATAACAGACAGGTTTTGGATTTGGGGGTTGACGCTTGAGCAGATCCTGGGCATCCCTCGAGTCCTGATCCGCCTTTGCCCATCAGGTCTCTTCCTCATGACCTTTGCCATGGGTGGGATCTCCCGTGCTGGCTCCCGGAAGCTCTAACAGATTTTCCAGTGTTCCAATACAAGTTCTACCCAAATCCATAAAGACATATGCATACGAAACTACAAATTGAAAGCAAGTCTATTGAGATAAATATTGAACATCATTTGTATGAATCTTTAAGTCATAACTGCAGACATTCTTCAGACATTCTTCAAATTCATAGAATGACAAGAAAGTATGGTTACGTAAAATCCATTCGGTTTTATAAACCACTCATGAGTAACCTCACAAGCCATTTAAAACCAGATGACAATTTCAAATGTCATTTTCAATATTGAATAGCTTTGATCTACGAACAAGACTGTAAGACAGAAAATTAAAATCGAAATACGTGAAGTAAATCCTCAGTAGATACGAAAACATCCCATGGTAGTGAAGTTATTAGGACTTTAATGCACAGACTCATCTCCTATTCGATGTGATCTCAATTCATATTTGGCGAAAAATACAAAAGTTGACCTTAACAGTCATATTATTTTTCTTTGTACCCCTAATAAGAAAAACAAACATGAAAAACTAAATCGAACTTGGAGACTCACATTTCCCAATCCATATACAAAGCAACAGCATGTCAAACTTTCTAATACACATATGCATTTCAATGAAATTGGATGAAATACCCCTAAATAAACATATACTTGTATGCTCTATGTTTCACAAGGCAGATAACATTCAATGAATGAAACTGAGAGGGTAACAGCCAGGAAGGTCAGGGGTCTCCAAAGGGAGGAAACGGGGTGCAAGTGTCAGACAGTTCCAATCTGTCACTTCCGAGGCAGGAGGAAACAAGCTGTTATCTTTTTTCCCCTTCTTGATACCAATTTAAAAAGAGGTTTTCTCTTACAATTCTGTGTTGCTATGACACCTGGTTCCGCCTGAACTTAACTTTTCTCATACTTTGAGCTGAACAAGGCATTTTTCTTATGGAAAGGTTTGCCATAAGCTATGTGAATGTACTATGTATTTACCCTAGACTCTGTCTTCAAGTAGGTTCTGCCTAAAGGCTCAGAACTGACTTGACAAACCAATATGCTTTACTCATACATGGTTCTCCTGATCTATGTGAATGAAGCTATAGATTTGCTCATGTCAATCGTTTTATGGCCCAAGATGACTCACCAGGTGCCACAGTTATCTCCATATATCCTGTGCGTGAGGGGCCTGCTGCCATTTCTTTCTCTAATTAGTAGACTGCTAGTAGCTATATAACATCCAGTTAAAGACGAGTAGGAGGGCACTCTTTCTGCCCCCTTCTGATGTTTATGTCAGAAGCTTTCTCTTTCACACTTTAATAAAACGTTATGACACAAAAGCTCTGAGTGATCAAGCCTCATCACTGGCCCTGGATTGAATTCTTCTCCTAAAGAGCCCAAGAATGCAAGCATCTTTCATGGTTAGGCAACAGCCTTTCAAAACAATGGTCTTTTCGAAAACTGATAATGAGTGATGAGTATACATATGCCTACGAATGAAATGGGACCGGTATCTCAAACCACATAAAAATAAATCTTCCATCAACAGAAATATAACACAATTAGCCCTTCATATGCATAGATTCTCCAATTACAAAGTCATACAAATATGGATGTAAAATATCGCAGTAAATTCCGAGGTTTAAAAGTGGTGAATATTAACTTTCACCTGCCGGCACTTCTTTACATGTCATCTCCATTATATCAGCTATGACAACGAATCACGTGCTGTGCTAAGTCACTTACATTGTGTCCAACTCTTTGTGATCATATGGACTGGGGCCCACCAGGCTCCTCTGTCCATGGGATTCTCCAGGCAAGGATAATGGAGTGGGTTGCCATGCTCTCCTTCAGGAGATCTTCCTGCCCCATGGATCAAACCCATATCTCCTATGTCTCCTGCACGGGCAGGTGGGTTCTTTACCACTAGCACCACCTTGGAAGCCCCAAGACACATAAACATCAGTGGATTTGGGGATCCACGGGGCATATACAGAACCATCCCTCAAAGAAAACTGAAGAAATACTTTACAATCTCAAACAAAACATGAGTATATGTGTTCACAACCTTCCTGTAGCAAGGGTTTCTTCAATCTGAAAAGTGCCATCGACCGATGAAGGACTGTGTGAAAAATACTTTAAAGTCTATTTGGCAAACACAGCCTAACTTGGCTATATTTAGTCCTCAAATGAATGAGAATGTCATGAGTAGTGGTCATTTCAAATAAGTAGCGTGTGAAGCTGTTTACACTTATTGTGATGTGTGGTATACCACATTGACAAATGTCAGTAGTGAAATTGATGCAAAAACCATACATTTCTCAGTGGACGCTTCTACATGGACTGTTGGGGTCAGAGCTCTAACTCATGCAGGCATATTTTTACATTTAAAATAATCCTGCATGATAATCAAACAAAACAATGGAAGAACACCTAGACAGTGTTTGAGCTATGTACTACATGATTTTAATGCTAGTACATGGAATGAGCTGATGAGAAAGACTACAAACAAGTAATCTTCTTCAAGTTGATCAAACTGCTGATAGTCATACAAGTGAATGAAAAGTTAAGCCTGTTGTCATTAAATTGGTTTTAAATATATAGAATAATAAAACAAATTAGTAAACCTTGTTTTTTTAATAAACATTGTGTTATTTCTGCACAGCTTTGTTACCGGCATTAATAGAATACCTTCAATAATAACTTCTCACAGTGAAATTGATTCACATTCTGTATCTATTCATATCTATAATTGATGCCATAGCTGTTTGCTTGAATGAATACAACTTATGTGACTTCACAAACTACAAACACTACTAACATAATTATGTCACGAGGGTGGAGCCCTTGTGAAAAGGATTAGTGTCCTTATGAAACAGACCTCAGAGAGTGCCCTCACCGCTTTTGTGGTGGGATAACATAGCAGTAAGTCACCAGCTCTGAACTAGGAATGCAGGTGCTTCGATCTTGAACTTCTTAGCCTCTAGAACTGTGAGAAATAAATATTTGAGGTTATTTTTAAAAAATTAAAAAAAGTAAAATACCTTGAGTGATATGAGCATTAACACTTAGTAAAATTGCTCTCATGAATAATGATAGTATTAATCACTATAGCCATAGTACTGGAATCTGTACATTAACACCCCTGCAAAGGAAACTGAAAGGATAGAATAATAATAAAGGAACTTCATAACTATAAACTTAATCCTACTGTAATCACTCAACACTGTATGTTTTCTTTTAAATTATCTTTCCAACTTGGTCTGCTCTGACCTCTTCTGTGTTCACTTTATTCTATACTTATTGCTAACAGTTAAATTACCACAGGAGCTCTAATTAAATTTTAAAATTAATTTCTAATTAATTTTTCTAATTTCTTTTTTACTTGCAATGCTAGTGACAGAACCAAAGGCTGATATCTACATCAAACAGGAGAAACATAATGGAAACTGTAAACAATTTTATGTAATTACATTGCCATGCTCCTATACAGTCAAATGGACATTAAAAAGGACGTGATTTTTCCGAATGTTTATTTCAGAAAGTTAGAATTGGATGACTGCAAACGATAAAATTAATAACATATTAATACATAATGCTAATAATATACAGTTGGTCATTCTTTTTCCTATTCTACCACAGCTAACTGACTGGAAGTCAGTTTTAGTAACTACTACTAATATAAGACCCTCACCAATAAGTGAAGATATATAGTAAAATTCATAATAGATCCAAAAACCATCAAAGATAAAATGATAATAAGAAAATACAGTGACATCTTAGTTGGTATAAGAAACAGGATGATTATGAAAGCAAAGCCAACAATCACATGCAGGCCATGGAAGCCTGTGGCTGTCACCAGTGTTGACTTTTGAGGTTGTAAAAAGCGCTTTGTAAAATCCTGAGGTTTGAAGCAGTTGTAACCTCCTGAAGACACTGCAATAGAAAGGGTTTGCAGAATATCCTGACGATTTCCATCTACCAGGCTGCGGTGAACACAAGCAATACATACTTCAGAGGACAGAAGACAGACAGGTTGGGAACACATCTACTGCACTTAGGGAGAAAGGGAATGTTGCTACTCAGCCTAGTACAAGTGTAGAAGCAACACCTCAGTGATTCAGCCTTTAAGGACTTGATAAATATGAGAACGACTGGTGTGAATAAACCTCCAGAAGTGCCTTCTCAGACCTCCCGTCATAAGCACAAGCATAATGAAAACACTGAATATTCATGGTCTCACACAAAATTAGACTGACTTATAACTTTGCTTTGAGAGGAGTTGAACTACTCATTGTTAAAGGAAAATGATCCTTTCTTCTCTGAAGATTTGTGAATCATTCCGTTGGGTGTGCTGAATAAAATACTTAAGGATCTAATACATAAAAACGCAATAGGCAAAACACATAGATTTTTTGCTCCCTTTCTCAAAGGATGGAATGTTTTGTATTTGCACTGATGTTATGTCTGGGCTTCATGTACATTTATATATGGACGTTTTTAGTTTAAATACAATAGGACTAAACATATTGATATGACACTAACAGACCCTGCTGGAGTGTGTGGTTGTCACACAGGATCTGCAGGAGGTTTAAACTCATGGCTGTCCATGCACAGGATGGATGCTGCTCAGCTTCTTCGTGAATCTAGACCCTGAGTGAAGAACTTTCTCAACATATGCCACTGAGGGAACTACAAGGATGAATGGATGCTGTTCAGCTTCTTCGTGAATCTAGACCCTGAGTGAAGAGCTTTTCCCAACATATGTCACTGAGGGAACTACAAGGATGAATGGATGCTGTTCAGCTTCTTCGTGAATCTAGACCCTGAGTGAAGAGCTTTTCCCAACATATGTCACTGAGGGAACTACAAGGAAGAATGGATGCTGTTCAGCTTCTTCATGAATCTGCACCCCGAGTGAAGAGCTTTTCTCAGTACATTTCACTGAGGGAACTACAAGGATGACAGGAATAATGCTATGCTTCAGCTCATGGATTTCTAAGCATTGCTCACAATACAGATGTGATTTTCAACATTAGGGTTCTTTCAGTGTCCTTCAACAGCATTTGCTTTCCTGTATAAAGAAGAAAAAAACTCATGGGTATCAAACTTGTTGACATAAAACGAGTGTATGAATTGTTATCTTCCTGACCCAGGGATCAAACCAACATCACTTCCATCTCCTACACTGGTAAGCAGATGATTTACCGACTGTGCCACCTAGGAATCAATATACATTTCAAGAACCACTGCCATCAGCTTCTACTGTTCATGACCAAAGTAGGGGAAAGAACATTGGAAGAAGTACTCATAAGTGTACTCATAAGAAGTACTCATAAGTCAAGGAAATGTTATACTGGGTACTCTAATTATTACTGGGACAAGTCAGTTCCTCAAATGATGATGAGTAAAACTGAAAAAATTTTTACAAATGAATGGGGTGTGATGTCTACAGACAAGTGTGGGGAACAAGAGGGAGAGGGTGAGATGAATGAAGAGAGCAGCATGGATGCATGGTCACCAACATTTGTAAATAGACAACCAGTGGGAATTTGCTGTATGACTCAGGGAACTCAAACTAGGGCTCTGTTATAACCTAGAGAGGCAGGAATGGGTGGGACGTGGAAGGTAGATTCAAGAGCAAGGGGACATAGGTACACCTATGGTTAATTCATTGGGTGTATGACTAATCAAACCAATATTGTAAAGCAATGGTTAATCAACAACAACAAAAAAAAACTTAAAAAACATATGAAATGAACATAAACACAAACTTTGCAACAAGGTGATTCCATTTAAAAAACTATAAAAATTTTAGAAAACAACAAAAGATATACAAGACCTTTTGTCTGGTGATCAGTTCTTACGGACAACAAAAAAAGCCAACTTAACGAATTATTAATATAAATTATTTAAAATATTGACTTTTATAATTTTATACATTTACTCTGTGGAGGGCCTTACACAAGAGAACCAAAAACAAACTGTTAAATGAACCACTGACCACCCACCCGTGACAGGCAACAGAAAAAAGAAAACACTTGCAGAAGTCATCTTACAACAGAAGTTCCAGGTAAGGAACAAGGAACTAACAAGCTACCACCAACCAGGACTCTGGAGAGGTCAGAAGGAGATGGGAGACTCCAGTTCAAAGGTCCTACCAACCTCCCAGGATCCTCCTCACTGGAGTCCATCTCGGCTGAGTGATGCATGTGCCCCCAGGAAGGATCCAAATTCAGAATGACTGGCAAGAGACAAACCAGAAACTAACCCAATGACCATAAAACCTGAGACTGTGAGCCACGTAGCAGAGCAGTTCTCTCAGTTTCCCTCACCCGCCTGCCCTCCACCCCAGCATCCCTTCCCAATAAAGCCTCTCACTTGGACAGCACTCCTCTCCTCAGACAACTCATTTCCAAGTGTCAGAAAAGAACCCACTCTCACGCCCTGGAAGGGATCCCCCTTCTTTCATCAAAAGCAATATCCAGGAGAAAATATCTTCAAAACGCTATCTTGTAGAGAAGGAGATCAGAGAAGGCAATGGCAGCCCGCTCCAGTACTATTGCCTGGAGAATCCCATGGACAGAGGAGCCAGATAGGCTGCAACCCTGGGGTTGTGAGAGCCGGATGCAACTTCACTGAGCGACTTCACTTTCACTTTGCCCTTTCATGCACTGGAGAAGGACATGGCAACCCACTCCAGTGTCCTTGCCTGGAGAATCCCAGGGACAAAGGAGCCTGGTAGACCGCCGTCTATGGGGTCGCACAGAGTCAGACACGACTGAAGCAACTTAGCAGCAGCAGCAGCAGAAGCGCAGAAGGAAATGGCACCAGCTCCACTATTCTGGCCTCAGAAATCCCAGGGACAGAAGAGCTTTGTGTGCTACAGTCCAAAAGCAGGGCATTTCTGAGGGGAGGAAACAGTCCCAGGGAAGCTGAGGTGCTCACCAAAGGCCCCAGAGCTTTGGATAGCACACCAGAGCTGTGGCTGAGGATTCCCAGCTGCCAGGCCTCTTGATCCTGGCCTCTTTCACTAGATACATGTGTGGAAAACTAGAATCTAAAATATGCCCTGGTGGCTCCGTAATAAAGAATCCACCTGCCAGTGCTGGAGATGCATGTGCGATCCCTAGGATGGGAAGATCCCACATCCAATGGAGTCTGTGTGCCACAACTGCCGAGCCTGTGCTCTAGATCCTGGAAGCCACGATGCCAATTCACATGCTGCAGCCACTGAAGCCCGTGAGCCGGTGCCCCTCAACAAGAGGAGACACTGCAATGAGAAACCCGCACACCACTAGTTATGGCCCATGCTCACCAAAACTAGAGAAAAGCCCACACACGAAGATGCAACACAGCCAACAATAAATAAAATCGTTTTCCTAAAAAATGCATATTTGACAAAGAATTTGTACTCGAATTGTCCAAGAAAGCTAGGGCAAACAAGGTCATTCATAATTGGTAACGACTGAAATAGACACCTGGCCACGGAGGGTATACTGATAGTAAACTATCGCACAGAAACATACTCCAGATGCTGGTGGGAGGCACACAGAGCCCCCTTTGGAAGACAGTCTGGCAGTTTTCTTCAGTAACCACATGGCACAAGCTATTAATTCTATACATGACAAGTGGTGGAAGACAGGTATCTTACCATTGGAATGGGACGTTACACATAAACCAAAGGAAAGGTTACAATACCCATGTCATGGTGGATTCGGTTGGAGACATCATCACAAATTACCTTTAACTGAATATGTTCAAAGGTAATCTGGAATATATATATATATATATATATATATATATATATATATATATCTCCATATATTGTCAACTGAGCATATTTAGCTCTTACATGTATGTTTTAAATATCATTCTCTAATGAAAGGGAACAGGAAACATCCCTGATGGCTCTGTGGTAAAAAAATCTGCCTACCAATGCAGGGAACACGGGTTCAATCAATGGCCCTAGAATATTCCACATGCCCAGGGGCAACTTAGCCCCTGAACAACTATTGAAGTTTGCATGCTCCAGAGCCCAAGTTCTGGAACCAGAGAAAGCACTGCAATGAGAAGCCATGGCACAGCAACTAGAGGGTAGCAATAAAGGGTAGGGTAGATAAACTAGCAATAAAGACCCAGCATAGTCAAAAATAATTTAATGTTAAAAAAAGAACAGTTCTTTGAAGAAATGACTGAACCAAGGTAATCTTAAATTATGAGAAAGTAAAGACAACTATCAAGCTGTCCAAAGTGATAAAAATGAATGATTACAAAGTTTTATCTGATTAAACTAGCAAATAACAATCTGAAAAGGAATTTAAAAAAAACAATTGCCTTTCAATACTGCCAACATTAATAAAATACTTTGCCATTGTTGTAATGAGGATGAAAAGACTGGCACCCTGTGCAGATATTCCATAGTGATGCAAAGACTTAAGTTGGCTATACCACGGAATGCATCTTCAATCTGAAATGAAGATTCAACATAAATTACAAAAGACTGACAAAACATGCCAGGATTCTTGGCCTCCAGAGGAGAAAAATTCAATCCAGGGCAAATGACAAAGCTTGATCGCTCAGAGGTTTTGTGTTATAAATTTTTATTAAAGTATAAAAGAGGTATAGAAAGCTGCTGACATAGACATCAGAAGGTGGAAGAAAGAGTACCCCCTGCTAGTCTTAAGCCAGATGTTATATAGCCACTAGTAGTCTGCTAATTAAAGAAAGACAATGTCTCAGAGAAGGGCACCAGGCCCCTCACCCACAACATGCATTGAGATAACACTGGCAGCAGGTGAGTCATCCCGGGCCATAAAATGATTGACATGAATCCTGAAGAAAGGCAGATTTCCAAGCAAATATATAGTTTAATTAACATAGATTAGGAGAATAAGGTATGAGTAAGACACACTGGTTTGTCAAGTCGGATCTAAGCCTTTACGAGGAACCGACCTGAAGACAGTCTTGGGTAAATACAGAGTACATTAATGTACCTTAAGACAAACATTTCCATAAGAAAAATACATTGCTTAGCTCAAGATTTGAGAAGAGTTAAATTCAGGTGGAGCCAGCAGTCGTCATGGCAACACAGAATTTTCAGAGAAACCTCCTTTTAAATTCGTATTGAGAAGGGGAAAAATGCAACACTAGTTTGTTTCCTCCTGCCTCTTAAAAGAGATTTAAAAAAAGTCTGACACTTGCAGCCTATTTTCTCTGTCTGGAGACTCCTGGCCTTCTTGCCTGTTACCCTCTCTAGGCCTGTAGGAAGCAATACACAAGCGGACCCTAACATACACGTGGAATGACAAGGGACTCCAAGGAGCCAAAACAATCACATGAGTCTTCAGTTCAAACGTCCTCTGGTATGCTGTGCTAAGTTGCTTCAGTCACGTCTTGACTGTCAGAGCCCGCCAGGCTCCTCGGTCCATGGGAATTTTCCAGGCAAGAATACTGGAGTGGGTTGCCGTTCCCTCCTCCAGGGGATCTTCCCAATCCAGGGATCGAATTCCTGCATTGGTTGGGAGGTTCTTTACCACTAGCACCACATGGGGCAAAAGTACCTAAATGGAGATCGGGGAAACCCAGTTAGGAGAAGGGACTCAGAGACAAGGAAGTGAGAGAAGGAGATTCTTAGCCACATTCAGAGAAGCCCAGCAGGTAGTTCTGCACGTGGAAGAGGAGGAGGAAGCAGGCTGGAGCTGTGTAGAAGATGAAAGAGGGAACTAAAGCAGGTGCCCCCAACCTCTAGGATCGAATGCCTGATGATCTGAGGTGGAGCTGATGAAATAATAGAAATAAGTGTTTGGTCACTCAGTCATATCCAAGGCTTTGTGGCCCTATTGACTATAGCCACAAGACTCCTCAGTCCATTGAATTCTTCAGGCAAGAATACTGGAGTGGGCTGTCATTTCCTTCTTCAGGAGATCTTCTCAACCCAGGGATTGAACCTGAGTCTCCCACACTGCAGGTAGACTCTTTACCAACTGAGCCACCAGGGAACAGAAACAGAAATAGAGTGCACAATAAATGGACTGCACTTGAAACATCCCAAAACCTTCCCCCACCCCTGTCTGTCAAAAAATTGTCTTCCAAAAAAACTCCCGAGGTCAAGGAAGGAACTTCAAGTGTGCTCAGCTGTCCCAGGTTGCTGGCTTAGGGAGATGCTGAGGCAGCGGTGTCCCGAGAGGTAGACCCTCCCTCGCGTGGGGTCCTCAGCAGACCTCCGAGAGCCTTGGTGATGGTCGGAGAGATTTGCTTCATTTTTTTTAATATCCTTGTGGGATAAACTTAAAGCTTATCAGTTCTGTTACAGCCTTCCTAAGAAAAAGCTTTCTTTCTTTACTGATGCGTGAAGAACCAACTATGATGATCACTGTTCTAATATATATGATAGTGTTGCTGACACTATAGATATAATTGTGTTAAACTGAACTTGTTCAATAAAAATGATGACACATCTGATCTGTGTCCAGCACTTTCCAAGGGTTGGGGAGTACAATGAAAATACTCCATAAGATGCCCAGCTGGTAGGCACATTCTTTAAAAAAGCCTTTTACATTTCCACCAATAATTTATTCTCAATGTCAACACTTGCCAATTAATGACCATGCTGGGCAGGAAGCTCATTAAAAACCCAGGAGCCAGGGTTCCTTGCCGGAGTCCAGCCCTCGTGGATCCAGGGAATTCGAAGTGGGGACGGTGTTGGCGAGGAAATACTTATTTATTTATAACTATAAGTTAGATTAGGAAGAAATAGTATAGTAGGAAATTTAGGTGGAGAAAAACAGGCTGAATAACTTGGTTTATGGGGAAAACCAATAAAACCTCGAGACAAGAGGTTTGCACCATCTACATTAGGCCACCGGCGCCCACTTGAATATCAAAGGATGCCTCGCCTTAGGCTCCCTTTCATGTGGGTCTTAGAAGCCAGGGGAAGTAAGTATATGTGGTGAGCCTCCCCGCTCCAGATGGGAATTCAGCAAAAAACGGGGAGAAAAGAAAGACATGGGGAAGCCCAGTATCGGTGCAAGAATCCAAAGACTCCACTTTCAAAATCAGCTTATATACCCCAAGTTGTACATAAAGAAATAATGGAATATGCAGAGTTATGCAGGGGCAGCAGTCCTGACCCTCATTGAGACCAGGCTTTCTTCCCGTATACAAAAGGTCTCAGGTGGATTACATTATCTTCTGGCCAAGAGGCCTGTTAACATTTTTATGGCTCTCTTCCTGGAAAATTGTCTATCAACCAGAAAACTCCTTTTCCCTAGAAGTGTTTTTTCTTTACTCTGCATCACCCTCAAATTACTAAATAAATTACATCCCTGTAGAACAAAGGTGCAGTGGGTTATAACAAAGAAAGTACTTAACTCAAAGATCTAGTGTTGCTAATACCAGGTCTGCTGCCTGTTTTTCTATATACCAACTATCTCTACAAATAAAAGATGTGAAAATTTGGCAGCAAGTGTTGGCTCAACAAATGAAACCTTTAATCAGTCCTATTCTAATGATTTTGACTCCTCGGAAGCCCCTACATTCCTAGGATGTTTTAAGCTCCCTGTGCCTCCCGCAGTTGGGAGGCTGCAAACAATCACATGCACAGCTGTACGAGTCCTGTAGGCAGGCTAGAAAGTCATCAGAGGGGTTTTTGGATTGAAACAGCCTTTCAAATGCAGAAGACTAAAGCCCTGAGTTAACTTTTTCCAGAGTGTGACAGAAGAGTGGAAAAGTGCAAGGCAGGCAGATTCTTATTTTGGGGGTACATGCTCAGGAAATACCAGGGGGAAAACCTGAGGCTTGACTTGCCTTGCCCATCAAGCCTCTGCCACATGACCTTGTCACGGGTGGGATTCCTCACGCTGGCTCCTGGCAGTCCCTGGAAGGGTATCCCATTCTCCCTTGGACAGTCCTCCACCCTCTCTGGGTCTCAGTTTCCTCATCTGTAAAATCATGGACTACTGGGGTCCAGCCTCGGTGGATCCAGGGAATTCGAAGCAGGGACGGCATCGGTGACTAGATAAGATTATTTATTTAGAGATAGAGAGATTAGGAAAGAATAGTGTAGTGGAGAAAATAGAGGAGAAAAGAGGCTGAAATTCCTTGGTTTACAAAGGAGACCAATAAAGCCCCGAGACAAGGGACTTGCACTCTCTACGTAGGCCACAGGCGCCCACTTGAATAGCGGAGGGTGCCCTGCCTTGGGCTCCCTCTCGTGTGGGTCTTAGAAGCCCGGGGAAACAAGTATACACGGCGAGCCTCTGTGCTCCAGACGGGAATTAGCCTGAAAATGAAAGAAAGAAAAGAAGACATGGGGGAAACCAGTCTTTCCAGTAATTGGTCCATCTCCTTATTTTTCAGGAAAGTTTTTACACTTTAAGTTGTACATAGAGATCAATGGATAATACAAAGTCATGCGGGGGTCAACAGGCCTGACCCTTATCGAGACCAGGCATAACCATAAAACTTATTTTTTCCAAGAGTGATTTTTCTTAAACCAGGCACCACCCTCTGAAGGCACCAGATAAAGTTGCATTCCTACAGGGCAAAGGTGCAGTGGGCTATAATCAAGAAAATAATCTACTAGCCTAAGGTCTAACGTGATTAATATTAAAGGCTATTACTTATTTTCCCATATGCCAGTTATCAATTAATGTATGTAAGGGACAAGGGATATGGAGACTTGGCAGCAAATATTGGCTCAACAATGAAACCTTCCACCAGTATATTTCTAACAATGCACTAATACTACACTAATAATTTCTAACTTCTCAAAAGACTCTGTATTTAGAAAGTTTACAGCGGCTTGTGCCTCTCACGGTTGGGAGGCTGTGAACAATCATATGCGTGGTTATAAGAGGCCGGATAAACTTGTCAAGCAGGGTAGAGAGCCATCAGAGGAGTTTTTGGACTGGAACACTCTTTTTATGCCCAGGAGACTTATTAACCGGAGCTCTAAGTTAACTCTTTTCAGAGAAAGGTGATGGGGGATAGCCTCCGGTTAATGTCAGAAGAGTTGGTGAAAGGCATAATGCAATAAGGCAGACAGACTATTTCTGGGGTGGATGCTCAAGAAGGTCCAGGGGGGTTCCCTCGAGGCCTGATCTCGCCTTTGCCTGTCAGGCCTCTTTCTCATGACTTTTGCCATGGGCGGGATTCCCCATGCTGGCTCCCGGCAATTGACAACTGACTATAATTCATTCCTGGAACCCAAGCCTATCAGGAGGGAGGGGAAATATTGCTCCAAGGCCTGAATGATAGACCAGATTTAAAGAAAAATGTCATTGCTGCTTTTCAGTCAAACAGATAAATACAATGAAGGAAGGAGTCCCTGGCCCTAAGGATTTGCCTTGGGGTCTAGTCTGGGAAGTTCTTACACATCAGGAGATGGCTCCAAGCTGGATTTCCACAAACATGAACATCCATGAAAAGGGCAAACTTGCATAGCTCTGTGCCCCTCAGCCACAGGAAGAGACTGGCTCTCAAAAGCCAGCAGCATTTACAAGTGACCTCCTAAGGCCTTCACCAAACTACAGGGGCACCTCTGGGCTTTCTGTTTCTCTCACTTTTCTGACTCTTTTCTTAAAAAAAAAACAACTCACATTTCTTCATAGAATGCCACAGTGGAAGGAAAATAGGCCTTCAATTTTTAGACCTCAATTTGCTAAAAACCTTGGAGCTTCTTTTTTTTAATTAAAGCACTACATAATTTAAAATGTTTATATGTTCTACTTATTGAGTTCTAAAACACCACACTTATTGCACAGGGTCCCCATGCAAGGCCCCCTCTCAGCAGGATAGCCACAGATTCCACCATTATAGTGCAGCAATGTGCCCTCCTCCCTTTTTTTCTGCCTGAGTGGCCACCAGTTTTTTAAATCCATGCACTGTACTAAGTTTCTAGGGTGCAATTCGTGGACCCTTCCCTGGTCCATCCCAGCAGGTGGTCAAGGGCCCTCTGGGCTGCAAACTGCTGGTAGCAGGGCTGGGCCAGCCGGCCAGAGTAGGGGTTGTGGAGTCCCAGCAGGTGAGATCGCCAGGCAGGGTCAATCCCTTCTACTTCCTGGGGACCTCGTTGCAGGCTCTAGGCTGCTTTGGAAAACTGCGCGGGTCTGAGCTTTATGCGAAGGGGTAAAATGGTAAAGGCCTTGACCCCAGTGGCCTTGACCCCAGTGGCAAGGCCTTTCTGTGACCACCAGGTTAGGGGACTCCGAGACTGCAACAGAGAGGGCAGATTACGGGGTTCCCTGCGCCACCCTGTGCCATGGAGCCCCCGTTCCTTTACCTGTGGTCCGCACCCCTCTGCTCTGCTCACTGGATGCTGATCGATGGGGACCCAGGAGCCTCCAAAATGGGCGTTCCCAGCCGCAATGGAGACCCCTGAGACCTGGGACCCACAGCCTAGGAGCTCTCCACTCCCAACGTGGGACAGGTGTGCTCTGCCCATACACCCACTTTCAGGAGAGGACTGCGAGACTCGTTACTGCCACCAGGTGAAATCCATCCAGGAGCAAACCCACCCCACTGAGACAACCCAAGCTTTTTATCAGCTGTGAAGTGAAGTCGTTCAGTCGTGTCAGACTCTTTGTTACCCCATGGACTGTAGCCTACCAGGCTCCTCGGTCCATGGAATTTTCCAGGCAAGAGTACTGGAGTGAGTGGGTTGCCATTTCCTTCTCCAGGGGATCTTCCCAACCCAGGGATTGAACCCAGGTCTCCCGCACTGCAGGCAGACGCTTTACCATCTGAGCCGCTAGGGAAGCCCCACACGCTAGGTACCTGGAAAGGGGGAGGCGGACGAGGGTCACAGCGTGCCCCACGGGACACCGCCCCTACATCAACCACCACCATGTCCCTGCCCACGGGCCCCGGGGCTGCTGGCCCATGAGGTTTGGGGCCCCACCGTGCGCTGGTCGATGGCAGCATGGAGGTCCCCGCTGATGCCAGATGACCACCCTCACATCCCCCCGAAACAGGGCAGAGCCCTCCCCCACCACCTTGCACACCCATACGGCCAACCCCCCGACCCGGTCCTCTCCCCTCAACTACCGGGGCCCCCTACCACCGCCCCAGGCACCCTTCTCCCCCCACCACCAAGGGCAGAGGCAAGGGGCTCCTACAGGAAGTATGGCTCCAAGCGGGCAAGGGACACGACAGAGGTAAGGGGGCAAGAGGGTGGGAGAACCAGACAAGACAGCCACAGGATGCGTGGGGAAGGGGGGTTGGGAGCAAGCCCCGAGACTCAGAGGGCGTGGGGAGGCACCTGGTGACTACATGGCAGGCCCAGAGCAGTGCACACCAACGACCGGCCAAGGCAGACCTGTCCAGGGCCAGCGGCGGGAGGCGACGGGCAGGCACGCGGCCCCGTGGTGGGGAACCGCCACCCGTCACGCCGCACAGCCCACCAAGACGTGACTGGAGGATCCGCACCATGCGGTCGCAGCCAGGGGGAAGGCATTCCTGGCCAGCGCCACAGGAAAAGGGGCGGGGGGGGTGGAGGGGGGCTGAACACCCCCAGCCCCACCCCGAACCATCAGACCTGACCTCTAAGGAACGTGGCCGGGAGGTCCAGCAGAAGAGGGACACCAGAGAGGACGCCACTGGGCGCGGGGCAATGGTGGCACCCGGCCGGGGATGGAGGTGCAGAGGAGCAGGTGGGAAGGCGGAGGAGAGCTGCCTTTCCCACCCGACTCCCACTCTGCACATCGCCCCCCACCTTCTCGCGCGGCCCCTCATCCCCTACCACCAGAAAGGCCACCGGGCCCAACTGCCCGCCCAGGGTGCATCACCTTCCAAACGTCTTTCCCTCCCTACCTTCTTATCCAGCGCCGCATGGTTGGAGGAGAGGCTCACGAGCCAGGCTGGGCGAGGCGAGGCCACCGCACCGCTCTCGGAACAGACCAGGTTAATGATCCTTCCGCAGGTTCAGCTACGGAAACCTTGTCAGCTGATCTGTCTATAATATAGGGATAAAACTATGACTACAGAAAAGAAAGATGACCTGACCTAGGATGGACATGATATCCTATAGAACCAGAGAAAATTGGTTAAAATATTTTTTTTTCTTTTTCTTGGAAACTGTAAAGCTGGTTCTTTGCAAATGCAATTAAAAACAATTAGCTTCCTTTCTCACTCCCCGGCCATCTTGGCGGCTGCTCTTGGTTGGGGGCGTCCCGCATCTAAGGCAGGAAGATGGTGGCCGCAAAGAAATTGATCCGATTTCTTTATTTTTCAGGTTTGCTTATATCCTTCTTGTTATACATAGGGATGAATACAGAGTCACGCGGGGTCAGCAGACCCGACCCTTGTCACAATCATGTGCTTCATATAAAATTATACAAAGGTCTTAGGGGTTTTGCATCATCTGGCCATGAAGCCTACTGACATTTTATGGCCCTTTGTGATAACGGTCAGTCAACCAGAAAACTTATTTTTTCCAAGGGTGTTTTTTCTTAAACCAGCGCCACCCTCTGAAGGTACCACATAAAGTTGCATTCCTATAGAGTGAGGTTGTAGTGGGTTACAATCAAGAAATGAATTTACTTAGCCTAAGGTTTAACATGATTAATCTTAAAGGTTAATACTTATTTCTCCTATATGCTAGTTATATTCATTATAAGGGCAGAGAATATGGAGATTTAGCAGCAAATATTGGCTCAACAAATGAAAAACCCTTCACCAATATAATTTATAATCAACCCACTAATACTGTATTAGTAATTTTCTAACTTCTCAAAAGAGTCTGTATTTAGAAAGTTTTAAATCATCTCGTGCCTCTCACAGTTGGGAGGCTGTAAAAAGTCTCATCTGGCTGGACGAACCCACTCAGGCAGGCTAGAGAACCTTCAGAGGAGTTTGTAAGTTGAAACACTCCTGTCACGCCCAGGAATTATTATTAACTGGAGCCGCAACTCCTTCTCCAAGAGAAATAGTGATGGGGGAGAGCCCCCTGTAAAGTCAGAGTTGTAGGTGAGAGCATAAAACAGACTCTGGTTTGGTGGGTAGATATTCAGGAACAGGGGGTTTCCTGAGGCTCGATCCCACCTTTGCGTATGCCGAAGCCTCCTTCCTCATGACTTTTGCCATGGGCGGAGTTCCTCACACTGGCTCCCGGCACATAATGTTATCAGAAGACATTCTTCTGATTAGCCCTCCTTAACTTTCCTTACTCCTGAGATGTTTCTATAATTTTAATTATAATGTGTTTCATCATTATCTGCACAGTGCCTTGGGGAGATGCTCCCAGTGTGTGCAGTGTTCAATAAACTCTGGAAAATTCTGAAAAAGATGGGAATACCAGACCACCTGACCTGCCTCTTGAGAAACCTCTATGCAGGTAAAAAAGCAACAGTTAAAGCTGGACATGGAGCGACAGACTGGTTCCAAATAGGAAAAGGAGTACCTCAAGGCTGTATGTTGTCACCCTGCTTATTTAACTGATATGCAGAGTACATCATGAGAAATACTGGGCGGGAAGAAGCACAAGCTGGAATCAAGATTGCCGGGAGAAATATCAATAACCTCAGATATGCACATGACACCACCCTTATGTCAGAAAGTGAAGAAGAACTAAAAAGCCTCTTGATGAAAGTGAAAGAGTGCCGGGAGCCAGCACGGGAGATCCCACCCATGACAAGGTCATTCGGAGAGGCCTGATGGGCAAGCCGAGTCAGGCTTCAGGGCTTCCCCTTGGGTTTTCCAGAACATCTAACCCCCAAAACCAGAGTCTGCCTGCCTTATTGTACTGTGCTTTCCACTCTTCTGCCTCTAAAAGGAATTAACTTAGGGCTCCAGTTAACAGTCTCCTGCATATAAAAAAAATGTCTTGGCTTAAACCCCTTTGATGGCTCTCTAACTTGCCTGACAGGTTTCCCCGGACTTTTACAATTTGTGAATTGTTTACGGCCCCCAACTGCGAGAGGCACGAAGCTTAGAGCTTCTTAGAGATACAGAGCCTTTTCTAAAAAAAGCTAAAAATTGTATTGGTGATGGGTTTTACTGTTGAGTCAATGACTGCTGCCAGGCCTCCATATTCTTTATCTCTTAGGCACCTGAAGGATATTAATCAATGTAATTGGGATATAGAAAAAGGAATATAGTAGTTTTGATGTTAGCAACACTAGATTTTTGAGTTAATTACTTTTCTCTTTGTTATAAATCACTGTACTTCTTTCATTGTTATGAATTGCTGTGTCCTTGCTATGTAAGAATGTAACTTTATTTGGTGCTTTCTGAGAGTGGAACCAGACTTTGGGAAGAACAACACTTCTAAGACAAATAAGTCTTCTGGTTGACAAACCCTTATCAGAAAAGGGCTATAAAATGTTAATAGGCCTTCTGGCCAGAAGATGATGTAAATCACCTAAAATTTGTGTATACATCTAGGTATACAGAGAGAAAGCCTGGTCTTGATAAGAGTCAGGGCTGCTGACGCTGCATAATTTTTTATTATCCATTGATCTCTATATACAAAAAAAGGTATAAAAAGCCTTTACAACAATAAAGGAGGGGCCAGTCACTGGGCTGGTTTCCCCCATGTCTTCTTTACTCTATCTTCAGGCTGAATTCCGATCTGGAGCGGGGAGGCTCGCCATGTCTTCTTACTTGCCCTGGCTTCTAAGATCTGTGAGAGAGGGAGCTCAAGGCGGGGCACCCTCCGATATTCAAATGGGGGCCTGTGGCCCAATGTAGATGGTGCAAATCTCTTGTCCTGAGATTTTATTAGTTCTCCACGTAAACAAAGTTATTCAGCCTCTTTTCTCCACTAAATTTTCCTACTATACTAGTTCTTCTTAATTTCTTTCATATTTCTAAATAAATAAGTTTTTCCTCGCCACGTTGTCGCCGCTTCGAATTACCCTGGATCCACCAGGGCTGGACCCTGGCAAAAGAGGAGAGTGAAAAATTTGGCTTAAAGCTCAACATTCAGAAAACTAAGATCATAGCATCTGATCCCATCACCTCATGGGAAATAGACGGGGAAACAGTGGAAACAGTGTCAGACTTTATTTCTTTGGGCTCCAAAATCACTGCAGAAGGTGACTGCAGCCATGAAATTAAAAGACGCTGACTCCTTGTAAGGAAAGTTACGACCAACCTAGACAGCATATTGAAAAGAAGATACATTATTTTGCCAACAAATGTCCGTCTAGTCAAGGCTATGGTTTTTCAAATGGTCATGTATGGGTGTGAAAGTTGGACTGTGAAGAATACTGAGCGTGACAAGAGTGTTTCAGTCCAAAAACTCCTCTGATGGCTCTCTAGCCTGTCTGAGAGGTTTATCCGGCCACATGTGATTGTTCACAGCCTCCCAACCGTGAGAGGCATGAAATGCTTTAAACTTTCTAAAAACAGATTCTTTTGAGAAGTTAGAAAATTATTAGTATAGTATTAGCGAGTTAGTTACAAATTATATTGATGGAGGGTTTCATTGTTGAGCCAATATTTGCTGGTAAGCCTCCATATCCCTTGCCCCTTATACACACTAATTGATATAACTAGCATATAGGAGAAATAAGTATTAACCTTGATATTAATCACGTTAGACCTTAGGCTAAGTAAATTATTTTCTTGATTATAGCCCACTGGACCTCTGCCTTGTAGGGATGCAACTTTATCTGGTGCCTTCAATAAGTTTTCTGATTGACTAATCATCATCAGAAAAGGTCATAAAATGTTAGCAGGCTTCTTGGCCAGAAGATGATGTAAATCACCTGAGAACTTTGTATATCTGAAGGAATGCAGAAAGAAAGCGTGGTTTCAATAAGGGTCAGGACTGCTGACCCCACGTGACTTTGTATTTTCCATTTATCTCTATGTATAACTCAAAGTATAAAAGCAGACCTGGAAAATAAATAAACAGTCCAGTTCCTGGAAAGACTGCTTTCCCTCATGTCTTTTCTCATTCCCTTCTTTTCTGGCTGAATTCTCATCTAGAGTGTGGAAACTCGCTGAGCCTACTAATTTTGCCTGGGCTTCTAAGATCTGAATGGGGAGTCACTTTGTGTCTCCGCTCCTCTGGGAGACTGGGAAGACGCCTGTGGCCTATGTAGGCGGTGCAAACCCCTTGTCTCAGGGTTTTATTGGTTTTCCGCATAAACCAAGTTATTCAGCCTCTTTTCTCCACTAATTTTCCTACTATACTATTCTTTTCTAATCCCTCTTTATATCTCTAATTAAATAGTTCTTTCCTGGTCGCTGACTCTGTCCCCACTTCGAATTACCCTGGATCCACTGGGGCTGGACCCCAGCACTTGAGAGTCCCTTGGACTGCAAGGAGATCCAACCACTCCATCCTAAAGGAGATCAGTCCTGGTTATTCATGGGAAGGACTGATGCTGAAGCTGAAACTCCAATACTTTGGCCACCTGATTCAAATAGTTGACTCATTGGAAAAGACCCTGATGCTCGGAGGGATTGTGGGCAGGAGGAGAAAAGAACGACAGAGAACGAGACGGTTGGATGGCATCACCAACTCAATGGACATGAGTTTGGGTGAACTCTGGGAGTTTGTGATGGACAGGGAAGCTTGGCGTGCTGTGATTCATGGGGTCGCAAAGAGCCATACACGACTGAGTGACTGAACTCAAAGTATAAACCTAAGATATTGATTCAGATTTTTTTCTAACTTTTTTTTAGTGTAGGAAATTTATTCTTACAAATTTAACTCTGATTTTACTTTATAAATTTTAGTATTCTTAACCAAAATTTCAGGAATGAGATGCTCACTAAAATAAAGGGGTGCTATTTTTTTTAGAGTTTCTTAGTGCCACAACCTGAGAAACACAGATTCAAGAAGCACTTGAATTTTATTTCAGAGACTACAGATGTAGGAAGTTTGTAAATGTAAAATACACAAAGCTTCATAAGTTATTTGTCAACTATTAGGATTGGAGATGGCAAGAAATAAAGTTGCTTATTAGTTAAGGATGTTGGGGTTCAAAATAATTCCATAATTGTGAAATGGAGAAGATTTTGAAACTGCAAGGTTGCCGAGAGCAGCCTCTAGTAGTTCATTTTTAGATATCTTGTGGTGAGAAAGTTCAAATTCTGATTAACGCAGGAACATATCTGAAACTACATCAATGGTGGCCTGTTGGCTCCATTTTGGATGCATAAACACAACTTCTCCATCTTGATTTTTTAAATTACTTCAGATATGTCTTGGGTATGTTATGCTTTGTTTTTGTTTTTCATCTGTAATTTTTCTTTTTAATTCACTGTTTTGAGTTTTTTAATTTGACATGCTTGTGAAAATTTGAATTTTCTTTGTTGTTGACATGTAGCTTAATTTATTTAGAGCTAGACAGATATTTTATGGAGTTCAAACTTTAAATTTATTGGCACTTATTCGTTGCCTGATATATGAGCTATCTTAGAAAATATAATGTGTATTTAACTGTTGTGTAATGAAGTGCTTAATATGTGTTTGTTAGATCTTTTTCTTAATGAACAGTATTGTTCATTTTTCCTATTTATATACTTATCTTTTTTCTAAATTAGATATTCTATCCATTACTGAAACTACTGCATTGAATTCTCCAGTTATTATTATATTACTCTGTATTTCTTTTCTTCAATTCTGTTTTATTTGTTTCTATAATATCAGTGTCTTTATTGATATTCTCTGTTTGGTAAGAGTTTGTTCCCATGATTTATTTATTGGAAAACACCTTGTGGGCACATTAACAAGATGGCACCAGTCAGGCTCTCTCACTTCACAGTTTCACACCCTTTGCCCCACATTCTGTAAACAATAATTTTACGTGGTTTAATAATAGCTGGTATCACTTCTAGCACTAAGCATGTGTGTCACAAGGTGCTTGCTTGATGAAGGGTTATTTTGTGCAGTATGCCTGTATGAGTTTCACCATGAAAACCCTGGCTGCTGCTGCACTGGGGCTACACTGGAGCAACATCATGGTTGTGCTATGACTATGTTATGGTTACGCTATGGATGCTGAGTGTTATGCCAGGGGAGAGGATGTGTTATGGCTGCCATGCAAGCCAGGAAACAATAAACCTGTCTGCAGTTCCTATGGCTCCTTGAGTCTCCTTCTTGTATCTTAGCTCTTACCTTTCTTACACTGGGTTCAGCAAACTGTGACCAGGATCAGCAAGACAATTGGAGCAATTGTCAGGATACACAGTAAGTAGGTTCAGGATCCCTGAGGCTCCACAGAGAAAGAATAGACAGGATACCACCCAGCCTGTAGGGGAGCCAGAAGCTCAACTGGATGGAGGAAGCCAGTGGCCATCAGATAGCATGTGGTACCATGTGTCTGTGATCCTCTTGGCCTGGGCTCCAGCGGGAGACTGGAAAGTTGTGGATGGTTCAGCTGATAGCACTGAAAAGGTAGTGCAGGCAGTGAGTTCCTATTTGCTGAAAAAAGCAGCACAGAATGCTCTTGGCACAGTGCTGTGGATTTTCCTGACTGCCTTGAAGTATGAACAGTACCCTACACGATGCCCTGGTTGTAACTGAGTTCACAACGTATTGACCATATACTCAGGTGGACTTGGTCAAATTGGGAAAGCAGTTTCAGCAAATGCTTGGGGAACCCTTGGCAACATGGCTTTTGTGACTGGGACACAGGCGTGAATGGTATCACTTGTTTGGGGATGAGATAGAATTGTTGGCATCTGTAACACTTGCCCCTCATTTAGGCAAATGTTGCAAAATGCTAGGCAAGTCTTGCAAGGGTTGCCTAACCAAACGCACCCCTGATGGAATGGATAGACACTGCCATCCACATCATGTGGGCAAATGCGGCAGAGCTCCCAGATACTGTGAATAAATGGCATACCTATTCTGAGCTGACACAACTGGTGAGACAACTGGACACAAAGCAGTCGATATTTAACACAATGATAAATATCCAGAGGCACAGAACGAGTGTTTTACTGGTGGTATCCGAGATGCCATTTTGAACAATGCCCCATCCACCACTTTTGGATCCCTGACTGCTATTCTTGCACCCTATGTGGGGTGCCTCCTCTGTAAGGTCACCTGAGTGGTGACTAGCTTGGGAGAAACAGAGGGATGGCAGCAGGCAAAGGGGCTTAGAAGTGTGAAGAATCCAAATGAGGCCAGCGCTGGTAAAGGCCCCATTGGGTGATAAGAATGCAAATGAAGTCTGTTTTCCTGGCAGCTGGCAGAATGCTCTTCTCCTAGAGCTACGGAGGCAACTGACACCAGAACATCAGTTTACCAAGTTTGTGAGGCACCCACAGCCAGATATATGGGCAATTCAGTTAGAAGATTACATGGTGCCCAAGGGTGTTCCTTTAGACGATGCTCTTTTCTGCTGTGAATAGGGCTCAGACCAAGGCACCCACCTGAAGAGCCCAGTCAGGGATCAGAGGCCCCATGTAGAATGTGCAGTTCACTGATCATCAGCTAATGCACAGAGTAACGGTCTTGGCTTAAATTGGTGCTGAATGCAGACTTGTTTATTGCAAGTCAGAGTTGTTTCCCAATCCTAGTGCATACATCGTTGGTTATGGTTTCCAACTGGTTACGAACTAGGCTGTGCTCTATAACGTAGATTCAGACTGTGTCCGATGATGTAGATTTAAAGCTGGGTGCTATAAAGGCTGTGTTCTACAGTGTAGATTTAGTAGAACACTGTAATCTAAGGGCTGCATTCTATGATGCACTACTAGCCTCTGATTCTTCTGCAGATTTAGAACAATATGAAAGGATTTGGAATCTTGCAGGTAAGGCTGTCAATGCTAAGAAATCCCCTCCTTGAAGGGATAGGCCTGGTACCTGTAGAGTGTTTTTGTGTCCTTAATAAAAATCCTGCAGGGGTGGAGTTACCCCAGTGGAGGCTTTTTTGCAATTTCCAAAGGACACATGGTGGCTTGGTCTTACTCATGGAAAATAAAGGCACTCCAAATGTGATGAGTGTCTTTTCTAGCCCCATGAGGGTAAGGGCTGCAACTTGAGTTTCAGGTGATACCTGGTGTTGTGTTTTACTATGTATTGGAGATGTAGATGTTTGTTGTTTTAGCTACTGCTGTTGGAAGGTGTAAATTCAAAGGCCAGTTTTACTTGTCAAGGGAATACCTTGGAAGATAGATTGCACATAGATTGTGAGGCAAGAGATGCTGAAGGGGTGGATTGTGGGAAAATTAAGATAATGGTGCCGGTCAGGTCCTCTTGCCCCACACTCCCATGCTCTCTCATCCATTGTTCTGTAATTAATGACTTTGCATTGTTATGTAACAGCTGAGACCATTTATAGCACTGTGCATGAGTGTCATGAGGCGATCACCTGGTCACAGGCTGTCACCGTCAAATCCCTGGCTGCTGCTGCTTCATGACTACACTGGAGTGACTCACGGTTAAGTCATATGCAGTGCTGTCATGGCTCTACACTGGGGTGACTCACGGTTATGTCATTTGCAGTGACGTCATGGCTTTACTACGGCTCTGTTACAGCTACATTATGGCTGTGGCTATGGCTGCTGCATCAGCCAGGACAGATATCATGTTACGGCTGCCATGCCAGCCAGGAGAGAATACACATGTCTGCAGTTCCTATGGCTCCTTACGTCATCTTCCAGGCTCTTAGCTCTAGCTTTGCCTGTCTTGGGTTCAGCAAACAGTGCAAACAATGTGAAAAGGATCAGTACGTAAGGCCACCAGCATCCGTTTGAATATCGGAGAGTGCCCCTCCTTGGGCTCTCTCTCTTACAAATCTTAGAAGCTGGGACAAGTAAGTAGACATGGTAAGCCTCCCCGCTCCAGATGGGAATTCAGCCGGAAAAAGAAAAGAATGACATGGGGAAGCCCAGCATCGGTGCAAGACTCCAAAAACTATTTTTCAATATCAGCTTATATACCCCAAGTTGTACATAAAGAAATAATGGAATATGCAGAGTTATGCAGGGGCAGCAGTCCTGACCCTCATTGAGACCAGGCTTTCTTTTTGCATACCCTCCCATATACAAAACATCTCAGGTGGTTTACATTATCTTCTGACCAAGAGGCCTGTTAACATTTTTATTGCTCTCTTCCTGGATAATTGTCTATCAACCAGAAAACTCCTTTTCCATAGAAGTGTTTTTTCTTTACTCTGCATCACCCTCAAAGTAATAAATAAAGTTACATTCCTGTTGAACAAAAGTTCAGTGGGTTATAACAAAGAAAGTACTTAACTCAAAGATCTAATGTTGCTAATACCAGGTCTGCTGCCTGTTTTTCTATATACCAACTATCTCTACAAATAAAAGGTATGAAAATTTGGCAGCAAATATTGGCTCAACAAATGAAACCTTTAATCAGTCCTATTCTAATGATTTTGACTCCTCGGAAGCCCCTACATTCCTAGGATGTTTTAAGCTTCCTGTGCCTCCTGAAGTCAGGAGGCCTCAATCACATGCGCAGCTGAGTCCTGCAGGCAGGCTAGAAAGCCATCAGAAATGGAAACACTCGTATTATGCCCAGGAGACTTATTATCTAAAACTCTAATTTTTTCCAGAAAAAGGTGGTGGGGGGACAGCCCCCTGTTAATGACAGAAGAGTAGGTGGAAAGCATAACACAGTAAAGCAGGTAGACTTTGGTTTTGGGGGGTGGATGCTCAGGAAATTCCAGGGGGGACCCCTGAAGCCTGATCACGTCCTTGCATTTTGTCAGGCTTCCTTCCGCATGACCTTGTCACAGGCGGGATCCCTCACACTGGCCCCCGGCACTTTTTCTTCTAGGAGTCTTATAATTTCATATTTTACAGTAAGGATTTTACTAGTTAGAGTTTGTTTTGTGTGTGGCATAAGACAATGTTCTAATCTCACTGTTTTACAAGGGGCTGTCCAGTTTTCCTAGAACCATCACTGAACAGAATGCCTTTTTACCTTTTCTGTTACTCTTAACTTTTTTTATAATAGATTAATTCAGTGTCAAGTCAGGTGAAGTTCTGTCACTCAGTCGTATCTGATTATTTTCAACGGCATGGACTGTTGCACACTGGGCCTGCCTATCCATCACCAACTCCCAGAATTTACTCAAACTCATGTCCATTGAGTCGGTGATGTCATCCAACCATCTCATCTTCTGTCATCCCCTTCTCCTTCCGCCTTCAATCTTCCCCACCATCAGGGTCTTTTCATATGAGTCAATTCTTCACATCGGGTGGTCGAAGTATTAGAGTTTCAGCATTAATCCTTCCAGTGACTATTCAGGACTGATTTATTTAGGGTTGACTGAACTGAACAGAACCATTTATCAATTATTTTATCTTTAAAAAATGTCTTGGTGTTATGGATCGCTTCTATTTTATTTTTCTTAACTTTATTTATTCCCTTTCAGATTTATTATTTTCTTCCTTCTAGGTTCCCCCCACCATAGAGTTGTTTTTCTAAATATTTTAGGTAACAGTGTATGTTGCTTTTGAGAGGTTTTTGGCTTCTTCAGGTATCTTTTTTCTTTAAATTTCTTTTGCTCCAGTCATTACAAAGATTATGGAATGATGTGCTTTCATTCTCATCTGCTTTAATATATACATATTTTTATTTCCTCTTTAATTTCTTCATTGACACATTTCTTTTTTAGTAACATCTTCATTATCCAGGTATTTATTTTTTCCCTACTTTTGTTTCTGTACTTGATGTCTGGTTTCATACCACTGCAGTTGCAAAACAATCCTTGATATAGTTTTTCTCTTATTAGGTTCGCTGAGGCTTGTTTTGTGAACTAGAATAACAGCTTGGAGACTATTCCGTGTGCAGTTGAAATGAAAGTGCATCCTGCCATTCTGGAGGTGATGTCCTGTGGTGACTGATTAAGATTAAACGGTCTAATATATCAGTTAAGATCACCATTGCCTTACTGATTTTCTGCCTGGAGGATCCGTCCATTAATTTTAGATGGGTATTAAAATTCATCTTTCAGTTCAGTTCAGTCACTCAGTCGTGTCCAACTCCTTGCGACCCCATGAATTGCAGCACACCAGGCCTCCCTGTCCATCACCACCTCCCGGAGTTCACTCAGACTCACGTCCATCGAGTCTGTGATGCCATCCAGCCATCTCATCCTCGATCTGCCGGGGTCCAGCCCCAGTGGACCCAGGGAATTCGAAGGTGGAGATGGTGTCAGCGCCCTTGGAAAAATGCATATTTAATTACAGAGATATAGAGAGATTAGAAACAGATAGTGTAGTAGAAAATTAGTGGAGAAAAAGAGGCTGAATAACTTGGTTTAAGTGGAATAGCATCCATGTTCCAGATGGGAATTCAGCCAGAAAAACGGGGAAGAAGAAAGAAACGACATGGGGGAATCAGTCTTTCTGGAAACTGATCTGATTTCTTTATTTTGGGGTTTGCTTATATACCTTTTGTTACATATAGGGATGAATATAGAGTCACGCGGGGGTCAGCAGTCCTGACCTTTATCAAAATCAGGTGCTTCACATAAAAAGGTCTTAGGGATTTTACATCATCTTCTGGCCATGAGTGAGACCTGCTGACATTTTATGATCCTTTCTTTCTGATAACCAAAAACCTTATTTCTTCCAAGGGTGTTTTTTCTTAAACCAGGCACCACCCTCCAAATAAAGTTGCATTCCTATAGGGTGAGGGTGTAGTGAGTTACAATCAAGAAGGAAATTTATTTAACCCAAGGTTAACATGATTAATCTTAAAAGTTAATGCTTATTTCTCCTATATGCTTAAAGGTTAATACTTATTTCTCCTAAATGCTAGTTATATTCATTATAAGGGCAGGGAACATGGAGATTTAGCAGCAAACATCAACCCAACAGATGAAACTCCTTTCACCAATGTTCCCCTTAAGATCTATTTAGTCTTAAGATAGTGATAAAGTTACATTTTTACATAACAAGGACACAGCGATTTATAACAAAGTACAGTGATCTATTACAAAAGAGAACATTCATTCACTCAAAAAGTCTAGTATTGCTCACCTTAAAAACGACTCTATTTCCTTTTCTATATTCCAAATACATTGGTTAATATATTCCCAGGTGCCTAAGGATATGGAGACCTGGCAGCAATCATTGACTCAACAATGAGAAAAGCCCGATGCTAATTAAGACTCTCAAAATACTCCAAACGCTCTGTGCTGCTTATGGTTGAGAGGTAGTGGCAGGAGGATGGATACTCCTGTCACACAGGCTGGTCTGTCAGCAGAGAGGTTTGACCTGAGACACCCTTGTCCCACCCAGGGCAGGGAATTAGCAGCAATTATTGGCACAACAAATAAAAAACCCTTCACCAATATAATTCCTAACCAACCCACTATACTAATAATTTCCAACTCCCCAAAACAATTTGCCTTTAGTAAGTCTAAAACATCTCGTGCCTCTCAGGTTGAGAGGCTGTAAACAATCACATGTGGCCGGACGAACCTATACAGGCGGGCTAGATAACCTTCAGAGGAGTCTGTAAGCTGAAACACTCTTGTCATGCCCAGGAATTTTTATTGCCTTGGAGCTGCAAGTTAACTCCTTCTCCGAGAGAAACGGTTATGGGGGAGAGCCCCCTGTAAAGTCAGAGGGGTAGGTGAGAGCATAAAACAGACTCTGGTTTTGGGGTAGATGCTCAGGAACAGGGGGTTTCCTGAGGCTTGATCATGCCTTTGCATATGCCAAGCCTCCTTCCTCATGACCTTTGCCATGGGCGGAGTTCCTCACGCTGGCCCCCGGCATCAGTCGTCCCTTTCTCTTCCTGCCCCCAATCCCTCCCAGCATCAGAGTCTTTTCCAATGAGTCAACTCTTCACATGAGGTGGCCAAAGTACTCGAGCTTCAGCTTTATCATCATTCCTTCCAAAGAAATCCCAGGGTTGATATCCTTCAGAATGGGCTGGTTGGATCTCCTTGTAGTCCAAGGGACTCTCAAGAGTCTTCTCCAACACCACAGTTCAAAAGCATCCATTCTTTGGCGTTCAGCCTTCTTCACAGTCCAACTCTCACATCCATACATGACCACAGGAAAAACCATAGCCTTAATTAGACGGACCTTAGTCGGCAAAGTAATGTCTCTGCTTTTGAAAATATTATCTATGTTGGTCATCACTTTTCTTCCAAGGAGCAAGCGTCTTTTAATTTCATGGCTGCAATCACCCTCTGCAGTAATTTTGGAGCCCCCAAAAATAAAGTCTGACACTGTTTCTACTGTTTCCCCATCTATTTCCCATGGAGTGATGGGACCAGATGCCATGATCTTCGTTTTCTGAATGTTGAGCTTTAAGCCAACTTTTTCTCTCTCCTCTTTCACTTTCATCAAGAGGCTTTTTAGCTCCTCTTCACTTCCTTTAGCAGTGGCCACAGGACTGGAAAAGGTCAGTTTCCATTCCAATCCCAAAGAAAGGCAATGCCAAAGAATGTTCAAACTACCGCACAATTGCACTCATCTCATATGCTAGTAAAGTAATGCTCAAAATTCTCCAAGCCAGGCTTCAGCAATATGTGAACTGCGAACTCCCTGATGTTCAAACTGGTGTTAGAAAAGGCAGAGGAATCAGAGGTCAAATTGCCAACATCTGCTGGATCATGGAAAAAGCGAGAGAGTTCCAGAAAAACATCTATTTCTGCTTTATTGACTATGCCAAAGCCTTTGACTGTGTGGATCAAAATACACTGTGGAAAATTCTGAAAGAGATGGGAATACCAGACCAGCTAACCTGTCTCTTGAGAAATCTGTATGCAGGTCAGGAAGCAACAATTAGAACTGGACATGGAACAACAGACTGGTTCCAAATAGGAAAAGGAGTATGTCAAGGCTGTATATTGTCACCCTGCTTATTTAACTTATATTCAGAGTACATCATGAAAAACGCTGGACTGGAAGAAACACAAGCTGGACTCAAGATTGCCGGGAGAAATATCAATCACCTCAGATATGCAGATGATACCACCCTTATGGCAGAAAGTGAAGAGGAGCTAAAAAGCCTCTTGAGGAAAGTGAAAGAGGGGAGTGAAAAAAAGTTGGCTTAAATTCATCTTTATTATTCTATAATTATTAAATTTTTTCCCACATGATCACTAGTATTTGCTTTATATATTTCAATGCTCTTCATTGGAAGCATATATATTAATAAGGGCTATATCCTATTTTTTATTTATCTTTTTATCATTATATAATGGTTATTTTTGTCTTTTGAGGTAGGCATTTTTTAAGGTCTACTTTTTTTCTATCCCTGTTTTTGCAGTTTTCCTTTGCATTTGCTTGTAGGCAGGTGGTAGAGGGAAGGACAAAGAGTCCATGTGTCTCCAAAACAGTGACATTTACCAGATGCTGGTGGAGTACCAAAACACTCGAGCAGATGGAGGTAACCCAGAGAAATTGCATAGGATGAAGAGGGGAGCAAGGGAGAAGTTGAGTTGTGACAGGTCAGCAGCCCTGCGGGGTAGTTAAGGGGGGTTCCTGGTGGCTCAGAGGTTAAAGTGTCTGCCTGGAATGCGGGAGACCAAGGTTCAATCCCTGCGTTGGGAAGATCCCCTGGGGAAGGAAATGGCACCCCACGCCAGTACTCTTGCCTGGAGAATCCCATGGATGGAGGAGCCTGGTAAGCTACAGTATGGAGTCACGAAGAGTCGGACACGACTGAGCGACTTCACTTTCACTTTACCTCGAAAGGTTCACTGGTGACAGGAGGAACCTTTGAGGCTTTGGAGGGTAAGAGAGGAATGTGGCTAGCATTTCCCCTGCCCACTCAGCCCCAGGGAGCTTATTGGTGTTCCAGGTCTGACTCTCTGCCCTCCAAGGGCCCCTTCACCAATGTGTCTTGGGAGAATGAGGTGGATGAAGGGAGGAAGAGGGGAATTGATCAAGATGTCAGACAACTCAACACTGCAAGTGTTGAGCCCACACTCAGCAGGCACTGAAGCCCACATGCCCCAGAGCCCATGCTCCCGAAGAGGAACCACAGCCATGAGAAGCCCAGACACACAACCATAGAGCAGCCTCCCTCTCTCCACAGAGAGAGAACAGGTTACACAGAAATTAAGACACAGCACGCCCCAACATAAATAAAATAAATAAAATTATTTTAAAGCAATACAATCTAAGATTGGATTCAATTGGCCAATACCTAGTACTATCACTCGGGAAGCTTACTGAATCTTCTGTACATAAAATAAAGAAATCATAGCTCACTGTGCCATCGGAAGTGTGGGAAGCTCTCCGTACAGTGCTGAGCGCACAGGTGAGAAGTAACCAGTGGGGACCAAAGGAGGCCGTGTCAGCACTTATCTTGTGGCAAAAAAAGGCCCATTAAGGGCGACAAAATGACAGCAGTCGACAGCGGGGCCCATCTACGACTCGCAGAGAGGGACCCGGGAAACTTAGCCCGGACACCTGTCCCCAGTTCTACCCCATAAACACGAGGCCCTGGTCCGGGGGGATCATCTGGTCGGACGGGGGGCAGAGGAGCAGTGGAGAGGGGGCGCGTGCTGGCAAAAGTGGGGGCAGGGACACCAAGGGAGAGGGAGCTGGATGGGGATGCCCTCCACGTTTCGCCCACACGGGTAGGGGTACCGGTCCGTCCAAGTCTCCGAACGGGGATTTGGCTTCGATGTGCAAAAAGAAAAAAGAAGAAAGAACCGTCATCGAGGCGCTTCGCACGAGACGAGCGGGCCCCGACCAGGGACCGCACCCGGGGCCCAGACCATCCTAGACGGGGCACCCAGGACGGCCCAAGCCGGTCCCCACCTCCCGACTGGGATTCAGGGAATTGGAGAGGGGTGAGCCAAAGTCGCGTCCGACGACCGAGACCCACGAGGGCACACTGAAGGGTCGAGCGCGCCCTCACTGGCCACCTGCAGAAGCAGGGTCCGGTCCATCCACGTCTCCGGACCCATCAGGACTTTGACAAAGAAAAAGCATGTGTGCCAGGAGACACCTCGGGCGACCACACCCCACGGGGGACCACACACACGCGCCTCCCCCAGCCAACCCTCACGACTCCGGCGGGCGGGTCTCCACCTCCGGAGTTCGACGCGGAAAACACCTCGGGCAGAAAGAACCCGAGGGCCTGGACGCATGCGGGCCCTCCCGTGAGCTCCAAGCCACAGTCCGGACCACTCTCCACTTCCGGATCAGAGCCGAGGGTGAAGCAAACGCTCCTGAGGGAGGCCCAGGAGGAGTCCAGACTGCCCAGCCTGAGTCCAGGAGCTCCGGACAGGGAAGACCCTCTCCCTGCCCACCGCGGCGGCCCGGCCCAGGTAGGGTCCGGGCCATCTGTCTCCGCGGCAACAGGGGTATGTGGAGATGCTGGTCGAAACGGTCAGGCTGCCCCAGAACCCGGATCTGGAGCGCCACGACGGTCACCCTCCGTAGAAACCTAGAGAACAAATCTCTGGCGACAGTAGGACGTCCCTAGGCCTCGGAGCCACCGTGACTGTCACCGCCAGCATAGCCGGTGTCTGAGAGCTCTGCCTCGGGCCCAGCGGCTGAGTCACAATCCTCCTGAAGGCCTCGCCGAAGCTCCAGAGGGGAGGGACAATATAAAAGCAGGCGCCAGGTGGCTCCTGACAACAGGCTCGAACGTCCCAAGGACGGGTCTCTGTCACCAGCCATCTGAAGAAGAAGGGAGAGGAGCTGGGAAGGATCTCCTCAGGAGGCTGCCACGAAGGAGACGTACTCCCCCAAGTGATTCCAGGGTGGTGGTGGGGGGGTACATTTCATGGAGACGCAGGCGAGCGGGGGCTTGAGGCGGGGTCGGCAGAGAGAGGGGCACCAGCGGCATCCTAGACTCCCCGGCTTCCCTCCCCCGAAAGAGAGAGAGAGGGAGGGAGGGAGGGAGGGAGGGAGGGAGGGGCCGGCAAAGTGAAACCAGGCGAGCGCTGCTGGAAGAACAAAGCAGGACTTTGGAAAGCAGACACAGACACGCGAGCCCAGGAGCAAGAAAGGAAAAGGAGGAGACACACTCGGAACCCCCAACAAGAGAAAACACCACTCAACCTAGGTAGAGACCGTGACAAAGTCCAAAGACAACAAACCCAAGTATGCGGGGGTGGGTGGGGAAAGTGCACTTGAGGTCAGGAGAACATGGATTTCAAAATAACGGGCCACAAACACCAGAAAGGCGGGCGGGCGGGAGGTCTGGGGTGGCAGGGCTGTGGGGGTGGGGGTTGGGAGGGGCGGGGGGGGGCGGCTGAGGGGCGTGGAGGTGAGGAGGACCGGACCGAGTCGATAGGGATCCACTAAATAAACCCCGTGTTCCATGACAACAGCCAGTTACATGAATACATAACTTTTTGAAGCAGATCAGAAAGGAAATGAAAGAGAACCACCAGGCAGGAAAGTCAAGTCATAGAACTGCTCCGGCTGCTTAAAAGTCAGAGAGAGGGAGAGGGAGAGGGGGAGGGGGAGGGAGAGGGGGAGGGGGAGGGAGGGGGAGGGAGAGGGGGAGGGGAGGGGGAGGGGGAGCGAGAACGCAGACACATGCGCATATACGCGTGTCCATATGTATACGCACGCGTATTCGCGTCTATATATACGCGCACACGTGGGTATAAACAAACACGTTCAAAGGGCATGCTCACATACACGCATGTGTCTGTGTGCGCACGTGTATGCCTAGGCGTTTCTACTGTGCGTGTATGCTTGCGTGTATATACGTAGACACAGGCATATAGACACAGACGTCCACGGAGATACACAGGCACGAATACACATGCTCATATGTGCGGATACGTCGGTATCCATAGACACATACATATACGGGGAAAGCGCAAGCATATTGCAAAAGGGGCTTTTCTGTCCAAAACGGATCAAGGCGTCAGACAACTCAGCCTCCAAAAGGGAAACGACCCCCGATGAGCGAAGTGGGCAGGCAGGGGGCCCGAGCAGACACCTTCCTCCCAAAGAAAGGGAGAACAGACAGACACCCAGAAGCACAAGGTAGAAAACACATCAGCGGCAGGGCTGGGCTGGGCTGGGCTGGGGCTGCCGGGGGTGGGGGCGGGCTCGCAGAAGCACCCCGGGGCGTTTATCTGGACAAGGATCCTTCTCCTTCGGAGGGGAAAGGCCCAGGAGCTGGAATCACAATCGCGACAGCAAGTTCGAACCACGAGAAGACAGCGGCTCCTGATCGATCGAACGCGTCTTTGCTGCCGCTGAGCAACATGTGGGCGCACTCAGAGAGATCACATCTCATCCCCTGGGGCCTCCCAGAGAGAGAAACCACATCCCTAGGGAAAAGAGTCCTGCGATTCCCTCGGAACACTCCACCAAAGAGTCCCCCTTCGACCCAACCCAGCCACTCCACGGAGTGCCCACGGAGGGGACAGAGAAAATACGGACGTGTGTATGTGTGGGATCGACCCCCATACCTAGGTAGACATCCGTACACACAGAAGGAGAGAGCTCTCTGTCTGTGTGCCTACGCCTGTATCTATTCACACACACACACACACACACACACACACACAGAGGAATGGGACTCAACCACCAGAAGGGAATGAAATCTCACAGTCTGCAGGAACTTTGAGAGACCTTTAGAGGGGATGATGCTCAAGGAAATACCTCAGAGCCGTCGTTTCCACGCAGTACCTACCAAACGATACACCGTGAACACAACAGAACCAAAGAGAAACAGGCTCCTAAGATACCACCACGGAGCACATGAGGGGTGGCCCGAGGAGGGAGCGGGGGACACGGTGGCGGGGGGTGGGGTGGGGGAGAGAACGAGTGAACGAGCGCCACCGGTGAGGGAGACAGATGAAGCGGTGCCACCTCCCACTTAGGAAATCCATGAGTCACGGGCACGTCACGACACCAGATGTCATCTGCCGTGACACCAGGTGGTGACGGACGGTCCCTCACTAGACGTATCCTGGCGATCGCTGTGTCAGGCGCTACACTCGAAGCCATCGTCGGTACAGCTGAAAAGGAACGGGGGAACAGAACACGAAGAAAAAAAAAAAAAGGAAAGGAAGCAGGACGGGAGGAAGGAAAGAAGGCGAAAGGAAACGTTGGCAGTCAGTCAGAGGTCCGTTTGAGAAGAGTGGGACCTGCGTGTGTGTGGAGCGGCGGGGAGTGGGGAGGCGGGGAGAGAAACTAGGGTGAGTAGGAGGACGGGGAGCAGGAGGAGGAGAAAGAAAAGGACCGATGGCCTCGAGGGGGAGGGGGAGATCAAGGATCCAAGGAGTGGACAGGACGGTCAGGTGAGTGCCATAGGGAAAGGAAACGAAGCCAACCCACGAACACCCTCCCCACGGTGGTTGCGTTCAGTCCAAGATCAAGATGTGGGTAGCACGGTGTCCTCCAGCGCACGGGGACGCACAGGCCTGCCTTGGCGTGGGAGTTCAGGATCAGCCTGAACGCTGAAGCCGTTCTGTTCATCCACGGCTGGCACATACCATGGTCCCACGACATTCACACATCCTAGCAAACCATCGAAAGACTCTCACTCACTCGCCATGAAACACGTAGAGAACAGAAAAGGAGGGACCCGATGGTGGCTGGCTGGCTGGATGACCATGAGAGTCTGAGGATGGAACCCATGGACAGAAAAGCATCCGATTCCCTTGGGTCAAGAATCGGTCTCGCCTTCTGTGCCTGGTGTCCTTCCTACGTCTGGAGGATTCCCTCCCCCCCCCCCACCCCGCTCCCAGCTCGAAGGTGCTCTCAAGGTCCCCGCCGGCACGCTCTCTTCGGAGCGCCCGTCTGAAGGGGAACGTTCTCTTCCACGTCCCCGCCCTGAGACCGCTTCAGCCTGGCCCGCCCCTCCACCCCCGCCTGCCTCTCTCCCTCCTGCTCCTCCTCCTCCTCCTCGGAACTCCTGAGCTCTCCTCGCCCCGGCCTCTCACCCCACACGGTGGCGGTGTTGGCCTAGGTGTGCTCAGGCGCCTCCTCCCCGCATCCCAGGGGACTGCCGCTGTCTCTCGACTGCGTCGTCCTGGGACCATGTGTTTCCCGGCCTTTTCTGCGGGTGGGGGAGACCCGGACGGGCCGGGGCCAGGCGGGGGTGTGGGGGAGCCTGCATGCGGGGGGAAGGGTGGGGGCAGAGAGGAGGAGGAGGGGGAGGAGGGACGACACGACTCCCCAGTGCCAGTGTGTGCCTGTGGCCCGGGAAACAGAGGACGCACCGGGCTGGCTCCGAAAAGGGGATCGGTCCCGAGATCGGGCACGTTTGTTCTTTGCAGAGGCCCTGCAGGTCGAACAGGCAGGGGCAAGGATTGGGCTTCCCGCACGGAGAACTGTTCACCCATCGTGGAAACAGGCGTCTGTCACACCGGGGCTTCGGCTCTCGGTGCGATGTCCACGAGCCGTAGCCACTGAAACGTGCGCGCGCTGGAGCCGGCGCCGTGCAGAGGGCGATCTCATCCGGCTCCTCGTGTCCTTCCAGTGAGTAGGCCCGGATCTCGGGGAGAACAGAAATCCAGAGAGCTGCATGAACCTGACCGTCACGCTTTCAGAAGCCAAGGGAACCAGAAATGAGGTTCACTCGCGTGTGGGTCTGTCTCTCCACGGGACGAATCCTCTCTGTGAGCAGATGAGGGTTCCGGGGGCCCCGTGGAGCAGAGAGGATAGACCGTTCCCTCAGGCCCCCTGCTCCTCCCATGCACGCGCACGCTCCCCAACGGTCGGTCCTAGGAACAGCCTGCCCCAGAGGAGCGTGCTGGCCACCACCCACCTCCACGGAGACGGAGACGGCAGTGTCCGTCCGCGTCAGTCATCCTCGTCCAGAGTCCCCGGGCTGCGTGCCCTCGCCTTCACGCCTGGCGCCGTCCGTTCTGTAGGTTTGTGTCGAACCTGCCCGGAGCCCTGTGCCATCGTCCCGGATCAGGGGTTCGGTGGAAAACACCCCGTCCCCCCGCCTCATCGGCAGGTGGATCCTTCACCACTGGGCCACCAGGCAGGGAAGTCCCTTCACAGCCTTCTAAAAGCATCTACCCTGAAACATTCCATGTCGTCCTCCAAAATCACTGGACCATCACGACTGAAATGAAGGAAACTATGTGAGTTCAAGAATGTCTTCACTCCTCAGTGCTTCTTGCTTTAGAACCACGAAGGCATCTCTCTCTCTCTCTCTCTCTCTCTCACACACACACACACACACACACACACACACAGAGGGGGCTCATCGTCCAAAAGAAACCAACTGTTGTGTTTAATCCATCCCCTTTGTTGTGGCCGTTGTGCCATCGCTAGTCAAAGAAGCTGATCTCATGTGGAATCCGATGTCTTCTCTAGGACACTTCAAGAAGCAGCAAGAGTGCCGGTTTGTGAGAAACGAAGGTCAACCCGTCACGATGCGATCCCTTTTCCTGGCCTGATCGTTCAGAAACTCTCCCATCCCAAGCGGGGGACGTCAGGATATCCATCTTGAGTTTGGGACTGGGGCTTCCCCGGCGGCTCCGTAGGAAACCATCCCGTGCCCGCGCAGGAAACACGGGTTTCATCCCCGGCCCGGGAAGATCCCACGTGCTACAGAGCCAAGAAGCCCATAGGCCTCGCCGATGGAATCTGTGCTCTCGATCCTGGCCGCTGCGAGCGCTGAGCCCACACCCGGCAGCCACTGAAGCCCACGTGCCCCAGAGCCCACGCTCCCCAAGAGGAACCACAGCCACGAGAAGCCCAGACACACAAGCGCAGAGCGGCCCCCTCCTCCACGGAGAGAGAACGGCTCGCACGGCAGTGAAGGCGCAGCACACCCCCACAGACATCAAAGACATCCCGTGATTCGAAAGCAAGACGGGGTCTGGGATGGGATGCCGTCGGCCAAGACCTCGTCCTATCCCTCGGGAAGCTCGCTGACTCTGCGGTAGAGGAGATCAAGAGACCGCCGCTCACCGTGCCATCGGAAGTGTGGGAAGCTCTCCCTACAGTGCTGAGAGCCCAGTGGAGACGTGACCCGTGGGGACCGTGAGCGTGCCTGTTCTCGTGAAGAAGTCCTTCCCAGTCCGGGCTCTGGAGATCGGCCTGCAGACAGTGGACGGCCATCCCTCTCGGCTCCCTGCAGGCAGGCCCACGGGTCCGGGCGTGCTGTGCCCCCAGCATCTGCTCGCATCTTCTGGGCCCGTCTCCCCCATGGTGCTCCACTCGCTTTGAATCCTTCTCCCCTCTCGTCTGACATGTTTTCTTTCCTGTTCGACTCTTTCCGGCTCCCCAGGCACCACTTCGCATCGTTCTTCTCTTCTCATCGCACTCGTCTCGTGGAAAGAATTCCACGTATCTCTGCCCTGTGCCCCAAGGAGTCTGTCATCGCTCCATTCATCTGGGGATGGACTGGCACGCAGGCAACCCCGGCCCACGAAAACCGTGGTTCCGTGTGGATGGAACGACTCGCCGACGACCGCAGGGGGCTTGTGGACGTGGACGGCTGGCACCGGGGAGTCGTCCTGCGGACACACCCTCGGGCACCATCGCGTTCGCGGGAGCGTTTGGGTTGCCGTCGTGGTCGCCGCCGTATTCCCTAAGACGTGTGCGGTCGCACTGGATTCCGACGGCGTCTATTGGAAAAGAATGGATCCTTCCCCGGATCCCCTCCGAAGGACTTCGAAAAGAGTCGTGGTCGAGACATGATCGATCTGTCCAACACTCTCACTTCTGGGTAGACATCTAAAGAAAAGAGACACAGAATCTAAATCTCAGAGAGACATCTGCACTCCCATGTCCACGGCAGCATCAGTCACACGGGTCAAGAGAGGGAAACAGCCCGAGTGTCCATCAAGGGAAGAAGAGGGAAAGAAGACACACGATCCAGATAGAGATCGATCGATAGGTAGACATAGATGTCCCACGGAGCCACAGGAACGAACACATTCTTATCTGGTGATAGCATGGATGTGACTTAGGGCGTGATGCCAAATGAATAAGTCAGGTAGAGAAAGAAAAAGACTTTCTCGTGCCACTTACATGCCATGGATGGCCATCAAAAAAAAAGAAAGAAAGAAAGAAAGAAAGAAAGAAAACGATCATCACAGAGCGGCTGGGGGAGGGAGAAATGGGAAGATATTGCATTGATGTAAGGGGGAAAGAAAAAAAAAAACCGACTTCACGGATAAGGTACATCTGTACTGTACACGTCACAACGAGCACGGTGATTCTAATGAACAGCATTATTATGATCGTATGATACTATTTGGAGAAGGCCATGGCACCCCTCTGCAGTCCTCTTGCCCGGAAAATCCCATGGACCGGAGGAGCCTGGTGGGCCGCAGTCCACGGGGTCGCTAACAGTCGGACACGACTGAGCGACTTCCCTTCCACTTTTCACTTTCACGCCTTGGAGAAGGACATGGCAACCCACTGCAGGGTTCTTGCCTGGAGAATCCCAGGGGCGGGGGTGCCCGGTGGGCTACCGTCCGTGGGGTCGCACAGATTCGGACACGACTGAAGCGACGCAGCAGCAGCAGCAGCAGCAGCAGCAGCAGCAGCATGATCATCTGAGAAAGTTGCCATGACAGTGGACATGAATCACTCTCCTCCCGTCCAAAGGCAGAAGGAAATGGCCACCCACTCTAGGATTCTTGCCTGGAACTGTCCACGGATGGAGGAGCCTGGTAGGCTACAGTCCGTGGGGTCGCAAAGAGTCGAACACGACCGAGTGACTTCACTTTCTTTCACATCCAGTCATGATCTGTATGGGTTGTGAGAAAGCTATGAGCTACCGCTTGGGTGGTCATTATTCTTCTGCAACATACAGGTGCCTCTTGTCCCCATTCTGTACACATGAGAACGGAGGATGTCATATGTCCTTCACGGAGGAAATGATATTTCAATACACCTGGAAATTAAACACATAAAATCACCTAGTTGTCTTGTCTTTCCATGAAGAGTCAGTATCGGCTGCGCTAAAAAAAAAAAAAAAAAAAAAAAAAACAGAAAAAAGAAAAGAAAGAAAGAAAGAAAAAGAAAGCTTTCTTTGGGGGTCTTCGATATGGCCATGCAGGGACACAGGTTTGAATAAAAACCGGGGGAACGTTCCCCAGGAAAGAGTCGGGGGCTTAGAAAGCTGAAGCTCCGTGAGGTTGTAAAGCGACCCGAGAGCAATGAGGATGGACTGTCACGCAAACAAGGGACCGTCTCTTCTTCCAGGGTCCATAGACGGTCACCAGTGAGGCAGGGAAAGGGGAGGGTGTGTGGGATAGGGGTCTTGAATGTCGGGAACACTGTTTCGAGGATCCGGAGGCCTCTGTTCCCCAGGAGGTGCTCCGAGTTTCCAGACTGAGACACAGACCTCTTCCTCCATGGCCCGCCCCTTCTCTATTTTGGGGCCCTCTCTTGGCGATGCTGACTCCACTTTGATTTTCCTGTCACATGTCATCCCCTTTTGCATTCAAAGATACCATTCCATCATGGGAACAAGAGACCTGGTTTATCTTTTTAGAGAGGATTCGAATGAGACAGGATCACTATCCGTGGCGTGGTTTCGGGCACGAACGACCCACACGGGGATCCATGCCACATCTCTCTTTGCCATAGAGAAAGGCTGTGTATGGCAAATGATGCCACGGGATCGGCGAGTTCCTCGGGCTCAGCACTCTCTCGACTTGGCTGCGGTTTTGGTTTTGTTCCCTTCCGTGTTTGCTCGCTTGCTGACCCGCACGTTCTCTCCGGATAGGGCAGCCCATCGAAGCGGAAACACAATCCAGTCTGTGTGGATCCTATTCACGCATCCGATGGGGAGATCAACGACCTCTACGTGGATCCATACACATGGCCGTGTTGGGTTCAGGAGGACCCTTTGGTGTTTTCTGGGTGCGCCCTTTGTTGTCCATGAGCTCACGTGCCTTTCGGGGACATGGCTGATGGAGACGGACACCAAGCAGCAGGGCAGCGAGCTGGCATCTCGGCCTAGAGCGGTTTCCCAAATGACATCTCAGAACCAGGGCTGAGACAGCCATCCCTCCCTGGGCCCCCCTCGTCGCCAGGGAGGGGTGGGGTGGGGTGGGGGTGGGGGGTGTGAGGTTGGGGAGATGGGGGTGGGAGCCGGGTCCAGGTGCGCGCACGCACGCGCCTGTGTGTGTGAGTGGGGGGGGGGGGGGGCGGGGCGGGGAGGAGACGGGACTGGGCTCGGGGTTGGGGGTGCCCGAGGTGAGGGGACCGTCCCGGTCCCCCTGAGACGTGAAGGCAGGTTCTGTCCCGCTGAGAACTCCCTGCCTTCAGGGGCGCGCGAGGGGAGCAGGTTTCTCTCCAATCCATTTAGTAAACGGTTTTGAAACAGTTTCCAGACAAAAAGTATCACACAGTTATACACAACATGTCTACTTGTACTTGCCGGGGCCAGCGTGAGGAACTCCGCCCATGGCAAAGGTCACGAGGAAGGAGGCTTGGCACACGCAAAGGCGTGATCAGGCCTCCGGAAACCCCCCGTTTCCGAGCATCTACCCCCAAAGCCAGAGTCTACCTAGAAAGGACGCGTCTCGTGGGTTGGTTAGGAATGACGTGGGTGAAGGGTTTTTCACGTGTCGGGCCAATCATGACGGCTCATCCCCGGCCCTGGGTGTGACGAGGGCGTCTCAGGTCAAACCTCTCTGCTGACAGACCGGCTCGCGTGACAGGGTCATCCGCACTCCCGCCACGACGCACACGAGTGTCGACGACCTCTCCACCGTAAACAGCACAGAGAGTCTGGGAGTCTTTGGAGAGTCTTCGTGAGCACAGGGCTTTTCTCACGGTGGTCGAGTCCACGATTGCCGCCAGGCCTCCACATCCTTAGGCACCTGGGAATCTATGAATCCGTGTCGTTGGAATATAGAAAAGGACATAGAGTCGTTTGGAAGGGGAGCAATACTGGACTCTGTGAGTCCATGAATGTTCTCTTTTGGAATAGATTCCCTGTCCTTTGGGATCCAGCCCTGTGTCCTTGCTATGTAAACATGTCACTCGATCACTCTCTTAAGCCTAAAGAGACCTTCAGGGCACCATGGGGGAAAGGGATTTCATGTGTTGGGCTGATGGTTGCTGCTACATCTCCATGTTCCCTGCCCTTAGAGTGAATCTAACTAGCATAGAGGAGACATAAGGATTCACCTTTCAGAGGAATCATGTGACCTTTGGGTTCAACCCATTCCTTTCTTGATTGGAACTCACGACACCCTCACCCTACAGGCATGTACCTTTATCTGGAGGGTGGTGCCTGGTTTAAGAAAAAAACACCCTTGGAACACAGAAGTGTTTTGGGGATCAGAAAGAAAGGATCATCACATGTCAGCAGGCCTCACGGCCAGAAGATGATGTCATATCCCTGAGACCCCTTTTTTTTTTTTTTTTTTTTTCGTACATTTATGTGAAGCACCTGATTTTGAGAAAGGTCGGGACTCCTGGCCCCCACGTGACTCTGTAGTCATCCCTATATGTCACCAAAGGTAGAGAGGCAAACCCAACACGAAAGAAATCGGATCCGTCTCCGGAAAGACCGATACCCCCATGTCGCTTCTTTCTTGCTCCCCGTTTCTCTGGCTGAATTCCAAGTTATTCAGCCTCTTTTCCTCCACTCATTTTCCTACGACACTATCCGTTTCTAATCTCTCTATATCTCTGTCATTAAATACGTGTTTATCCAAGGACGCCAACACCGTCCCCACCTTCGAATTCCCTGGATCCAACGGGGCTGGACCCGGGCAGGAGGCGGCGTGTGGTGGTGTGTCTGGGGCATGCGCAGGTGGTGCCGCGTGGGTGTATGTGTGTGTGGGGGGAGGGGTAATGTGTGTGGTGTGTGTATAGGTTCCACGTGAGGCCGAGTGTGTGTCGGGTGGGCACCATGGGTGTGTGCGTGTGGGATGCGCCTGTGGGTGTGGGCATGGCCGGAAGGGGGTGGGGCGTGCAGAGACAGTGGCCCAGAGACACAGCCAGGCAAAGGACAACGCAGTGTGTGTGTGTGTAGGGGGTAGGGGGGAGTGTGTGGTATGTGGCCTGTGCGAGCGGGGTGTGAACGGGCTGCGTGTGTGTGTGTATGTGTCTGGGGTCGGGATGTGTGTGTGCGCAGCGTGCAGGCGGGGTGTGTGTGCGGGTATGCGTGTGGCATGTAGGGTGCCGCTGTGGGTGTGGGTGTGGGTGTGGCCTGTGGGTCTGAGGGGCGGTGGCGCAGAGACAGAGGCCCAGAGACACAGCTAGGCAAAGGACAACGCAGTGGGGGGGGAGGGGGGGGGCTCGTGAGGCGGCTTGCAGGAGGGGTGGGGGGTGGGATGTGTGTTCGGGCATGTTGTGTGCGATCGTCGCGGGGTGTTTATGGGCGGGGGGGTGGGTGTGGCGTTGGAAGCGGGGCTGGGTGTGTGTGGCCTCAGCGTGTGGTGTGTGGGCAGAGCGAGAGAAGAGGAGAGGTGGAGCATCACAGCCAGGCCAAGGACAACGCAGTGTGTGTGTGTGTGTGTGTGTGTGTGTGTCTGGGTTCGGGATGTGTGTGTGTGCTGTGCGTACGCGGGGTGTGTGTGCGGGTATGCGTGTGGCGTGTAGGGTGCACCTGTGGTTGTGGGTGTCCCGGGGAGGGGCGGCGTGGCACAGAGACACAGCTAGGCAAAGGACGGTGCAGTGTGTCTGTGTGTGTGTGTGTGGGGGGGGGGTGCGGGAGAGGTGGGGGTGCGGGGTATGTGTTGGGGCATGGTGTGTGCGGGGGTGGGGGGTTTAATGGGCGGGCAGGTGTGTGTGGCGCTGGGGGCGGGGCGGGGTGTGTGTGTCTACGCATGTGGTGTGTGGGCAGAGACAGAGGAGAGGGGGAGAGTCACAGCCAGGCCAAGGACCACGCAGTGGAGGGGGGGGGAGGGGGGGCTGTGGGGGGAGGGGGGGCTGGGGCGGGAGGGGAGGAGTGTGCGGTGTGTGGCAATCGTGGGCGGGGTGCAAACGGGCTGGGTGTGCCTGTGTCTGGGGTCGGGATGTGTGTGTGCACTGTGTGCAGGCGGGGTGTGTGTGCAGGTATGCGTGCGGTGTGTGGTGCGCCTGCGGTTGTGGGTGTGGTGGAGGGTGGGTGGCGCAGAGACACAGCTAGGCAAAGGACAGTGCAGTGTGTGGGGGGGGCGGGGGGGCGGGAGAGGTGAGGGGGCGGGGTTCATAATCTGAAAGGTGAAAGGCACAGGGACGCACGGACGCACCCACCCACCCACGCACGCACGCACGCAGGCAGGCACCCAGCCACGCACCCACCCACCCACCTGCCCACGCACGCACGCGTCCACGCACCCACCCACGCACGTGCCCGTCCACACTGTTGTGTGACGAGCTGGGTGGATCTAAGCGTGTGATGACTCTGTCCATCGGGTGGAAATCGCAGATCTCAGTGAGGTTATGATGGGAGCAGGGGCTTTGACGCAGTGCGACGGAGAACACACTGATGATCGACTTCAAGGTCAATAGAGAGGGGTCTGAAACCTCCCAGAAGGAAATCACAGCACTTTATCATAAAGTTTGGTGTAGCTATTTGTTCTGGCATAGTCACCAAGTGTAAACGGTTCATTTCTGAATGTCATTTCTGTCCCGCTGAGTCCTCCCTGCCTTCAGGTGCGCCAGCGAGGGGTGCAGGTTTCTCTCCAATCCACGGCCATGCATCGTTTTCGCCCTGTTCAAAAAAAAAAAAAAAAACACAAAGACCAAAACGTATTTGTTTATCTTGGCCTGTTTTCCGGGCCGAGGCCAAAGACCTCTTCAAGCGTGTCCAAAGGATCTGACAGGATGGGAGGGAGGGTGCAGGTCAATCCATGGGTCAGGAGATCCACAGAAGCTGTCACAGCTGTGACTCGGGCCTTTTTCAGAAACAGGCCCATTTGGATGATTCCCTGGACAGGAGTCACCCCAGGAGTTTCCTTGAAGGGATCGAGTTGAGCTGCAGGAGTCGGGAGCGTGACCCCGCCGCCGCCAGAGGGCCTCCTCAGCCCGGCAGGCCGGCCTGCAGGCAGGCAGGCAGGGGCTATTGTCTGTGGGCCCCACCGCCACCCTCCCCCACCCTCCCCCTGCAGGGCCTCGTCCGATAGCTTCATTCAAATGCAGAAAGCTTTCCAGTCAAGTCAGAGCCTTTGACTTCGCCTCGAGCTTCTCTCCATTGAATGGTGATCCGCCCCACCCACCCCTCCTCCCATCGCCATCCCCATCCCCATCCCCCCATTCCATGTCTCCACCTCGAGACTGCCCCTTTCGGCACCGTGCGGAGGAAGGGGGCTGGGGGGTGGGGAGGGAGGCCGAGGGACACACTCGCCTCGTGTCAGGCCAAAGGAGTCTCCTCCTTTTCTGTCACCCAGGAAACCCCGCTCACGCGTGCGAGGATCACGGACGTGCGTCGAAGCAGCCATCGTCCCTTGACAGCTTCCCCTCCGTGGGAGGAGGTTTTCATTCCTGCCCGCCTCCAGTTCCGTTCCGTTCAGTCGCTCAGTCGTGTCCGACTCTTTGCGACCCCACGAATCGCAGCACGCCAGGCCTCCCTGTTCATCACCATCTCCCGGAGTTCACTCAGACTCACGGCCATCGAGTCCGTGATGCCATCCAGCCATCTCACCCTCTGTCGTCCCCTTCTCCTCCTGCGCCCAATCCCTCCCAGCATCAGAGGTTTTTTTCCAATGAGTCCACTCTTCTCGTGAGGTGGCCAGAGTCCTGGGGTTTCAGCTTTCGCATCATTCCTGCCAAAGAAATCCCAGGGCTGATCTCCTTCCGAATGGACCGGTTGGATCTCCTTGCAGTCCAAGGGACTCTCGAGAGTCTTCTCCAACACCACAGTTCAAAAGCATCCATTCTTCGGCGCTCAGCCTCCTTCACAGTCCAGCTCTCACATCCACACATGAGCAAGGAAAAACCATAGCCTTGACTAGACGGACCTTAGTCGGCAAAGTCACGTCACCGCTTTTGAAGATGCTATCTAGGTTGGTCACCACTTTTCTTCCAAGGAGTCAGCGTCTTTTAATGTCATGGCTACAGTCACCATCTGCAGTGATTCTGGAGCCCCCCAAAATAAAGTCTGACCCTGTTTCCACTGGTTCCCCATCTATGTCCCACGAAACGATGGGACCGGACGCCATGATCTTCGTTTTCTGAATGTTGAGCTTTAGGCCAACGTTTTCACTCTCCTCTTGCACTTTCCTCAAGAGGCTTTGTAGCTCCTCTTCCCTTTCTGCCATACGGGTGGTGTCATCTGCATATCTGAGGCCATCGATATTTCTCCCGGCCATCTTGAGTCCAGCTTGCGTTTCTTCCAGTCCAGCGTTTCTCATGATGTCCTCTGCATAGAAGTGAAAGAAGCAGGGTGACAATAGACAGCCTTGACGTCCTCCTTTCCCAATCTGGAACCCAGTCTGTCGCTTCCTGACCTGCCTACGGATTTCTCAAGAGGCAGGTCGGGCGGTCTGGTATTCCCATCTCTCTCAGCCTTCAGAGAGACAGAAAAGGAGGGAGGGGCAGAGCGTTCCTCTGGCGCCGGCCGGCTCTGTAGTCACTCGAATCCAAAACACTCCATCGGGCACGGAGGTTCACGTGCGGTGGGCTGGAGTGGGGTGGGGACGGCGGCCTACTCCGAACCCTAGCCGTTTTCCCTCCTCTGGAACCTGGAAAAGGAACCTAGGAAAAGCTGAGCTGCTGTCTGTGTGCGTGAGTGCGTGCACGTACACGTGTACGTGAGAGACGGCACGTTGTCCATGTGCGTGTGCGTGTGCATGGACGTGAGAGGAAAAGGGGAAAAAAAGGAAAGAAAGGAGGAGAAAAAAAAAAAACAACCCAGAAGGAGGGAAGGACGAAATAGGTGAGTTAGTAGGGCCTCCGTGTCGTGGAAAGAGTTTCTGAGCACAGATCCTCCGTTCAGTGAATCAGCGATCGTATCTCCTCTACAGGAGGCCGTGATGTCGATGGACGGGTCCGGGAAAGCAGGCCTGGGGTGCAAGCGATCGGGTATTTTCTTTCCCCTCAGAGGCACTTGTAGGGAAACCAAGGAAACACACAGGTTCATCCCTGGAGCGGATTCGAGACACCAGTCGGCGGAGGGAGAGGCAGTCTAGGAGACTGATTTCTAGACGTCAGGGTCGGGTCCTGGAGCGGGTTGCCATGTCCTTCTCCAGGAGGCCTTCCTGGCCCAGGGATGGAACCCGGGTGTCCAGGAGTGTGTACCCGCGTTTCTCAGAAACACCCTCTGGGCCCCTAAGGAACCTGTGGCAATCACGAGCGCCAAGGAGATAAGAATCCTCCACTGAGAGTTTCCCAAGTCTGGAAGGACCAGATCGAGAGAAAAAGAGAAAGGATTCCCTTCTGCCGACAGGGGTGTTGTACGAAGGGACCAAGGGGATGGCCGTCTTTCCAAATTCACATGTTCAACATTGTGTCCTTTCGGTCCTCTGTGTTCTCTTTGTATCTGGAAAGCAACAGGTGGAACGGTATAGGTCCTTTCATTATTTTATTTTTCTTTCTGTCTTTTTCCCGCCCGCCCGTCCGTCCATCCCTCCATCTGTCTTCTCTCTGTCTCTGTCGCTTTTCACTCAGGTTAGGGAATTTAAAAAAACAAAAAAAAACAAAAACAAAGGAGGAATCTGTATCTCTGCAGGTCAGGAAGCTACAGTTAGAACTAGACACGGAAACCCAACAGGCTGGTTCCAAATAGGGAAAGGAGTCCATCAAGGCTGTCTATCGCCACCCTGCTTATGTAACCTACAGGCTGAGTACACATCATGAGAAACGCTGGGCTGGATGAAGCGCAAGCTGGAGTCAAGATTGCCGGGAGAAATATCCATCACCTCAGATACGCACATGACACCACCCTTATGGCAGAAATGAAGTATGGGCGGGTTGGGGGGGGGGGGGCGCGGGGAGGGGCGTTACAAAGTCATGGTCGTTTCAGGTGTTCAGATTCTTTTCCCTCAGAGGTTCATGCAAAGTCATACGTCTACTTTCCTGCGCTGGCATAGGATCCTGGTGCCCGTGGATTGTTCTGACGTCCAGTTTATGTGTACGCGTTCAACCCGACCTCCTAAGGGGACCGCCTGCTCCTCCCCGCCCCCAATCCTGTGTTCCTCAAGAAGTCAGGCGTCCACTGTAGCATCCTCTTCCTCAGTTCACCCAACGCCATGACAGAAGTCATTCCTCCAGCTTTCCCATCGGTTCTCTACACCTCGCCTGATGATGGCGGGGGACCGGAAGACTGACCGTTCTGAAGAATGTCGCAAGAGCTCTGGGTGAAGGCTCCTACGACTCGCTCGGTGAAGTGGGTGGCGTGTCAATCCGTAGAGACCGTGGAAGGGATGCCCCAAGTGGCAAACACCATCGCTCTCAGTGGCGGTCCGTTTGCTTGTCTGCAGCGAGGGACGGAAGGGAGGCTTCCACCTTCCACAGAGAAAGCTATCCCTAGCGTCCCGAGCATGTTTGACCACCACCCCACCCCGCCGCCCCAGGTGACAGGCGTGACAGGTCAGACTGTAGCAATCGTCACGTCAAGGGTGTACGCACAACAGGCAGACTCATCTGAAAGGCACCCTGTCCTGTGAAGGTGGAGGGAGGGGAGGGAGGGGCAGAGGGATGGCGAGGAAGGGAAAGAGAAAGAGAGGGACAGGAACGCACACGGTGGGGGCGGAGGGGGTGGGGGGAGGCGGTCGGGGGCCAGCGTGAGGAACTCCGCCCATGGCAAAGGTCACGAGGAAGGAGGCTTGGCACACGCAAAGGCGTGATCAGGCCTCAGGAACCCCCCCCCGTTCCCGAGCATCTACCCCCAAAGCCAGAGTCTACCTAGAAAGGACGCGTCTCGTGGGTTGGTTAGGAATGACGTGGGTGAAGGGTTTTTCACGTGTCGGGCCAATCATGACGGCTCATCCCCGGCCCTGGGTGTGACGAGGGCGTCTCAGGTCAAACCTCTCTGCTGACAGACCGGCTCGCGTGACAGGGTCATCCGCACTCCCGCCACGACGCACACGAGTGTCGACGACCTCTCCACCGTAAACAGCACAGAGAGTCTGGGAGTCTTTGGAGAGTCTTCGTGAGCACAGGGCTTTTCTCACGGTGGTCGAGTCCACGATTGCCGCCAGGCCTCCATATCCTTAGGCACCTGGGAATCTATGAATCCGTGTCGTTGGAATATAGAAAAGGACATAGAGTCGTTTGGAAGGGGAGCAATACTGGACTCTGTGAGTCCATGAATGTTCTCTTTTGGAATAGATTCCCTGTCCTTTGGGATCCAGCCCTGTGTCCTTGCTATGTAAACATGTCACTCGATCACTCTCTTAAGCCTAAAGAGACCTTCAGGGCACCATGGGGGAAAGGGTTTTCATGTGTTGGGCTGATGGTTGCTGCTACATCTCCATGTTCCCTGCCTTTAGAGTGAATCTAACTAGCATAGAGGAGACATAAGGATTCACCTTTCAGAGGAATCATGTGACCTTTGGGTTCAACCCATTCCTTTCTTGATTGGAACTCACGACACCCTCACCCTACAGGCATGTACCTTTATCTGGAGGGTGGTGCCTGGTTTAAGAAAAAAACACCCTTGGAACACAGAAGTGTTTTGGGGATCAGAAAGAAAGGATCATCACATGTCAGCAGGCCTCACGGCCAGAAGATGATGTCATATCCCTGAGACCCCCTTTTTTTTTTTTTTTCGTACATTTATGTGAAGCACCTGATTTTGAGAAAGGTCGGGACTCCTGGCCCCCACGTGACTCTGTAGTCATCCCTATATGTCACCAAAGGTAGAGAGGCAAACCCAACACGAAAGAAATCGGATCCGTCTCCGGAAAGACCGATACCCCCATGTCGCTTCTTTCTTGCTCCCCGTTTCTCTGGCTGAATTCCAAGTTATTCAGCCTCTTTTCCTCCACTCATTTTCCTACGACACTATCCGTTTCTAATCTCTCTATATCTCTGTCATTAAATACGTGTTTATCCAAGGACGCCAACACCGTCCCCACCTTCGAATTCCCTGGATCCAACGGGGCTGGACCCGGGCAGGAGGCGGCGTGTGGTGGTGTGTCTGGGGCATGCGCAGGTGGTGCCGCGTGGGTGTATGTGTGTGTGGGGGGAGGGGTAATGTGTGTGGTGTGTGTATAGGTTCCACGTGAGGCCGAGTGTGTGTCGGGTGGGCACCATGGGTGTGTGCGTGTGGGATGCGCCTGTGGGTGTGGGCATGGCCGGAAGGGGGTGGGGCGTGCAGAGACAGTGGCCCAGAGACACAGCCAGGCAAAGGACAACGCAGTGTGTGTGTGTGTAGGGGGTAGGGGGGAGTGTGTGGTATGTGGCCTGTGCGAGCGGGGTGTGAACGGGCTGCGTGTGTGTGTGTATGTGTCTGGGGTCGGGATGTGTGTGTGCGCAGCGTGCAGGCGGGGTGTGTGTGCGGGTATGCGTGTGGCGTGTAGGGTGCCGCTGTGGGTGTGGGTGTGGGTGTGGCCTGTGGGTCTGAGGGGCGGTGGCGCAGAGACAGAGGCCCAGAGACACAGCTAGGCAAAGGACAACGCAGTGGGGGGGGAGGGGGGGGGCTCGTGAGGCGGCTTGCAGGAGGGGTGGGGGGTGGGATGTGTGTTCGGGCATGTTGTGTGCGATCGTCGCGGGGTGTTTATGGGCGGGGGGGTGGGTGTGGCGTTGGAAGCGGGGCTGGGTGTGTGTGGCCTCAGCGTGTGGTGTGTGGGCAGAGCGAGAGAAGAGGAGAGGTGGAGCATCACAGCCAGGCCAAGGACAACGCAGTGTGTGTGTGTGTGTGTGTGTGTGTGTGTCTGGGTTCGGGATGTGTGTGTGTGCTGTGCGTACGCGGGGTGTGTGTGCGGGTATGCGTGTGGCGTGTAGGGTGCACCTGTGGTTGTGGGTGTCCCGGGGAGGGGCGGCGTGGCACAGAGACACAGCTAGGCAAAGGACGGTGCAGTGTGTCTGTGTGTGTGTGTGTGGGGGGGGGGTGCGGGAGAGGTGGGGGTGCGGGGTATGTGTTGGGGCATGGTGTGTGCGGGGGTGGGGGGTTTAATGGGCGGGCAGGTGTGTGTGGCGCTGGGGGCGGGGCGGGGTGTGTGTGTCTACGCATGTGGTGTGTGGGCAGAGACAGAGGAGAGGGGGAGAGTCACAGCCAGGCCAAGGACCACGCAGTGGAGGGGGGGGGAGGGGGGGCTGGGGCGGGGGGGAGGGGGGGCTGTGAGGGGAGGGGGGGCTGGGGCGGGAGGGGAGGAGTGTGCGGTGTGTGGCAATCGTGGGCGGGGTGCAAACGGGCTGGGTGTGCCTGTGTCTGGGGTCGGGATGTGTGTGTGCACTGTGTGCAGGCGGGGTGTGTGTGCAGGTATGCGTGTGGTGTGTGGTGCGCCTGCGGTTGTGGGTGTGGTGGAGGGTGGGTGGCGCAGAGACACAGCTAGGCAAAGGACAGTGCAGTGTGTGGGGGGGGCGGGGGGGCGGGAGAGGTGAGGGGGCGGGGTTCATAATCTGAAAGGTGAAAGGCACAGGGACGCACGGACGCACCCACCCACCCACGCACGCACGCACGCAGGCAGGCACCCAGCCACGCACCCACCCACCCACCTGCCCACGCACGCACGCGTCCACGCACCCACCCACGCACGTGCCCGTCCACACTGTTGTGTGACGAGCTGGGTGGATCTAAGCGTGTGATGACTCTGTCCATCGGGTGGAAATCGCAGATCTCAGTGAGGTTATGATGGGAGCAGGGGCTTTGACGCAGTGCGACGGAGAACACACTGATGATCGACTTCAAGGTCAATAGAGAGGGGTCTGAAACCTCCCAGAAGGAAATCACAGCACTTTATCATAAAGTTTGGTGTAGCTATTTGTTCTGGCATAGTCACCAAGTGTAAACGGTTCATTTCTGAATGTCATTTCTGTCCCGCTGAGTCCTCCCTGCCTTCAGGTGCGCCAGCGAGGGGTGCAGGTTTCTCTCCAATCCACGGCCATGCATCGTTTTCGCCCTGTTCAAAAAAAAAAAAAAAAACACAAAGACCAAAACGTATTTGTTTATCTTGGCCTGTTTTCCGGGCCGAGGCCAAAGACCTCTTCAAGCGTGTCCAAAGGATCTGACAGGATGGGAGGGAGGGTGCAGGTCAATCCATGGGTCAGGAGATCCACAGAAGCTGTCACAGCTGTGACTCGGGCCTTTTTCAGAAACAGGCCCATTTGGATGATTCCCTGGACAGGAGTCACCCCAGGAGTTTCCTTGAAGGGATCGAGTTGAGCTGCAGGAGTCGGGAGCGTGACCCCGCCGCCGCCAGAGGGCCTCCTCAGCCCGGCAGGCCGGCCTGCAGGCAGGCAGGCAGGGGCTATTGTCTGTGGGCCCCACCGCCACCCTCCCCCACCCTCCCCCTGCAGGGCCTCGTCCGATAGCTTCATTCAGATGCAGAAAGCTTTCCAGTCAAGTCAGAGCCTTTGACTTCGCCTCGAGCTTCTCTCCATTGAATGGTGATCCGCCCCACCCACCCCTCCTCCCATCGCCATCCCCATCCCCATCCCCCCATTCCATGTCTCCACCTCGAGACTGCCCCTTTCGGCACCGTGCGGAGGAAGGGGGCTGGGGGGTGGGGAGGGAGGCCGAGGGACACACTCGCCTCGTGTCAGGCCAAAGGAGTCTCCTCCTTTTCTGTCACCCAGGAAACCCCGCTCACGCGTGCGAGGATCACGGACGTGCGTCGAAGCAGCCATCGTCCCTTGACAGCTTCCCCTCCGTGGGAGGAGGTTTTCATTCCTGCCCGCCTCCAGTTCCGTTCCGTTCAGTCGCTCAGTCGTGTCCGACTCTTTGCGACCCCACGAATCGCAGCACGCCAGGCCTCCCTGTTCATCACCATCTCCCGGAGTTCACTCAGACTCACGGCCATCGAGTCCGTGATGCCATCCAGCCATCTCACCCTCTGTCGTCCCCTTCTCCTCCTGCGCCCAATCCCTCCCAGCATCAGAGTTTTTTTTTCCAATGAGTCCACTCTTCTCGTGAGGTGGCCAGAGTCCTGGGGTTTCAGCTTTCGCATCATTCCTGCCAAAGAAATCCCAGGGCTGATCTCCTTCCGAATGGACCGGTTGGATCTCCTTGCAGTCCAAGGGACTCTCGAGAGTCTTCTCCAACACCACAGTTCAAAAGCATCCATTCTTCGGCGCTCAGCCTCCTTCACAGTCCAGCTCTCACATCCACACATGAGCAAGGAAAAACCATAGCCTTGACTAGACGGACCTTAGTCGGCAAAGTCACGTCACCGCTTTTGAAGATGCTATCTAGGTTGGTCACCACTTTTCTTCCAAGGAGTCAGCGTCTTTTAATGTCATGGCTACAGTCACCATCTGCAGTGATTCTGGAGCCCCCCAAAATAAAGTCTGACCCTGTTTCCACTGGTTCCCCATCTATGTCCCACGAAACGATGGGACCGGACGCCATGATCTTCGTTTTCTGAATGTTGAGCTTTAGGCCAACGTTTTCACTCTCCTCTTGCACTTTCCTCAAGAGGCTTTGTCGCTCCTCTTCCCTTTCTGCCATACGGGTGGTGTCATCTGCATATCTGAGGCCATCGATATTTCTCCCGGCCATCTTGAGTCCAGCTTGTGTTTCTTCCAGTCCAGCGTTTCTCATGATGTCCTCTGCATAGAAGTGAAAGAAGCAGGGTGACAATAGACAGCCTTGACGTCCTCCTTTCCCAATCTGGAACCCAGTCTGTCGCTTCCTGACCTGCCTACGGATTTCTCAAGAGGCAGGTCGGGCGGTCTGGTATTCCCATCTCTCTCAGCCTTCAGAGAGACAGAAAAGGAGGGAGGGGCAGAGCGTTCCTCTGGAGCCGGCCGGCTCTGTAGTCACTCGAATCCAAAACACTCCATCGGGCACGGAGGTTCACGTGCGGTGGGCTGGAGTGGGGTGGGGACGGCGGCCTACTCCGAACCCTAGCCGTTTTCCCTCCTCTGGAACCTGGAAAAGGAACCTAGGAAAAGCTGAGCTGCTGTCTGTGTGCGTGAGTGCGTGCACGTACACGTGTACGTGAGAGACGGCACGTTGTCCATGTGCGTGTGCGTGTGCATGGACGTGAGAGGAAAAGGGGAAAAAAAGGAAAGAAAGGAGGAGGAAAAAAAAAAAAAAAAAAAACAGAAGGAGGGAAGGACGAAATAGGTGAGTTAGTAGGGCCTCCGTGTCGTGGAAAGAGTTTCTGAGCACAGATCCTCCGTTCAGTGAATCAGCGATCGTATCTCCTCTACAGGAGGCCGTGATGTCGATGGACGGGTCCGGGAAAGCAGGCCTGGGGTGCAAGCGATCGGGTATTTTCTTTCCCCTCAGAGGCACTTGTAGGGAAACCAAGGAAACACACAGGTTCATCCCTGGAGCGGATTCGAGACACCAGTCGGTGGAGGGAGAGGCAGTCTAGGAGACTGATTTCTAGACGTCAGGGTCGGGTCCTGGAGCGGGTTGCCATGTCCTTCTCCAGGAGGCCTTCCTGGCCCAGGGATGGAACCCGGGTCTCCAGGAGTGTGTACCCGCGTTTCTCAGAAACACCCTCTGGGCCCCTAAGGAACCTGTGGCAATCACGAGCGCCAAGGAGATAAGAATCCTCCACTGAGAGTTTCCCAAGTCTGGAAGGACCAGATCGAGAGAAAAAGAGAAAGGATTCCCTTCTGCCGACAGGGGTGTTGTACGAAGGGACCAAGGGGATGGCCGTCTTTCCAAATTCACATGTTCAACATTGTGTCCTTTCGGTCCTCTGTGTTCTCTTTGTATCTGGAAAGCAACAGGTGGAACGGTATAGGTCCTTTCATTATTTGATTTTTCTTTCTGTCTTTTTCCCGCCCGCCCGCCCGCCCGCCCGTCCGTCCGTCCATCCCTCCATCTGTCTTCTCTCTGTCTCTGTCGCTTTTCACTCAGGTTAGGGAATTTAAAAAAACAAAAAAACAAAAACAAAGGAGGAATCTGTATCTCTGCAGGTCAGGAAGCTACAGTTAGAACTAGACACGGAAACCCAACAGGCTGGTTCCAAATAGGGAAAGGAGTCCATCAAGGCTGTCTATCGCCACCCTGCTTATGTAACCTACAGGCTGAGTACACATCATGAGAAACGCTGGGCTGGATGAAGCGCAAGCTGGAGTCAAGATTGCCGGGAGAAATATCAATCACCTCAGATACGCACATGACACCACCCTTATGGCAGAAATGAAGTATGGGCGGGTTGGGAGGCGGGGGGGGGCGCGGGGAGGGGCGTTACAAAGTCATGGTCGTTTCAGGTGTTCAGATTCTTTTCCCTCAGAGGTTCATGCAAAGTCATACGTCTACTTTCCTGCGCTGGCATAGGATCCTGGTGCCCGTGGATTGTTCTGACGTCCAGTTTATGTGTACGCGTTCAACCCGACCTCCTAAGGGGACCGCCTGCTCCTCCCCGCCCCCAATCCTGTGTTCCTCAAGAAGTCAGGCGTCCACTGTAGCATCCTCTTCCTCAGTTCACCCAACGCCATGACAGAAGTCATTCCTCCAGCTTTCCCATCGGTTCTCTACACCTCGCCTGATGATGGCGGGGGACCGGAAGACTGACCGTTCTGAAGAATGTCGCAAGAGCTCTGGGTGAAGGCTCCTACGACTCGCTCGGTGAAGTGGGTGGCGTGTCAATCCGTAGAGACCGTGGAAGGGATGCCCCAAGTGGCAAACACCATCGCTCTCAGTGGCGGTCCGTTTGCTTGTCTGCAGCGAGGGACGGAAGGGAGGCTTCCACCTTCCACAGAGAAAGCTATCCCTAGCGTCCCGAGCATGTTTGACCACCACCCCACCCCGCCGCCCCAGGTGACAGGCGTGACAGGTCAGACTGTAGCAATCGTCACGTCAAGGGTGTACGCACAACAGGCAGACTCATCTGAAAGGCACCCTGTCCTGTGAAGGTGGAGGGAGGGGAGGGAGGGGCAGAGGGATGGCGAGGAAGGGAAAGAGAAAGAGAGGGACAGGAACGCACACGGTGGGGGCGGAGGGGGTGGGGGGAGGCGGTCGGGGGCCAGCGTGAGGAACTCCGCCCATGGCAAAGGTCACGAGGAAGGAGGCTTGGCACACGCAAAGGCGTGATCAGGCCTCAGGAACCCCCCCGTTCCCGAGCATCTACCCCCAAAGCCAGAGTCTACCTAGAAAGGACGCGTCTCGTGGGTTGGTTAGGAATGACGTGGGTGAAGGGTTTTTCACGTGTCGGGCCAATCATGACGGCTCATCCCCGGCCCTGGGTGTGACGAGGGCGTCTCAGGTCAAACCTCTCTGCTGACAGACCGGCTCGCGTGACAGGGTCATCCGCACTCCCGCCACGACGCACACGAGTGTCGACGACCTCTCCACCGTAAACAGCACAGAGAGTCTGGGAGTCTTTGGAGAGTCTTCGTGAGCACAGGGCTTTTCTCACGGTGGTCGAGTCCACGATTGCCGCCAGGCCTCCATAGCCTTAGGCACCTGGGAATCTATGAATCCGTGTCGTTGGAATATAGAAAAGGACATAGAGTCGTTTGGAAGGGGAGCAATACTGGACTCTGTGAGTCCATGAATGTTCTCTTTTGGAATAGATTCCCTGTCCTTTGGGATCCAGCCCTGTGTCCTTGCTATGTAAACATGTCACTCGATCACTCTCTTAAGCCTAAAGAGACCTTCAGGGCACCATGGGGGAAAGGGATTTCATGTGTTGGGCTGATGGTTGCTGCTACATCTCCATGTTCCCTGCCCTTAGAGTGAATCTAACTAGCATAGAGGAGACATAAGGATTCACCTTTCAGAGGAATCATGTGACCTTTGGGTTCAACCCATTCCTTTCTTGATTGGAACTCACGACACCCTCACCCTACAGGCATGTACCTTTATCTGGAGGGTGGTGCCTGGTTTAAGAAAAAAACACCCTTGGAACACAGAAGTGTTTTGGGGATCAGAAAGAAAGGATCATCACATGTCAGCAGGCCTCACGGCCAGAAGATGATGTCATATCCCTGAGACCCCTTTTTTTTTTTTTTTTTTTTCGTACATTTATGTGAAGCACCTGATTTTGAGAAAGGTCGGGACTCCTGGCCCCCACGTGACTCTGTAGTCATCCCTATATGTCACCAAAGGTAGAGAGGCAAACCCAACACGAAAGAAATCGGATCCGTCTCCGGAAAGACCGATACCCCCATGTCGCTTCTTTCTTGCTCCCCGTTTCTCTGGCTGAATTCCAAGTTATTCAGCCTCTTTTCCTCCACTCATTTTCCTACGACACTATCCGTTTCTAATCTCTCTATATCTCTGTCATTAAATACGTATTTATCCAAGGACGCCAATGCCGTCCCCACCTTCGAATTCCCTGGATCCAACGGGGCTGGACCCGGGCAGGAGGCGGCGTGTGGTGGTGTGTCTGGGGCATGCGCAGGTGGTGCCGCGTGGGTGTATGTGTGTGTGGGGGGAGGGGTAATGTGTGTGGTGTGTGTATAGGTTCCACGTGAGGCCGAGTGTGTGTCGGGTGGGCACCATGGGTGTGTGCGTGTGGGATGCGCCTGTGGGTGTGGGCGTGGCCGGAAGGGGGTGGGGCGTGCAGAGACAGTGGCCCAGAGACACAGCCAGGCAAAGGACAACGCAGTGTGTGTGTGTGTAGGGGGTAGGGGGGAGTGTGTGGTGTGTGGCCTGTGTGAGCGGGGTGCGAACGGGCTGTATGTGTGTGTGTGTGTGTGTGTGTGTGTGTGTGTGTGTGTGTGTGTGTCTGGGGTCGGGATGTGTGTGTGTGCACTGTGTGCAGGCGCGGTGTATGTGCGGGTATGCGTGTGGTGTGTAGGGTGCGCCTATGGTTGTGGGTGTGGTGGAGGGTGGGTAGCGCAGAGACACAGCTAGGCAAAGGACAAGGCAGTGTGTGTGGGGGGGCGTGGGGAGCGGGAGAGGTGGGGGAGGCGGGGTATGTGTGGGGGCGCGTGGTGTGTGCGGGGGTGGGGGTTTTGTGGGCGGGGGTGGGGGTGTGCGTATGGCTACGCACGTGGTGTGTGGGCAGAGCCAGAGGAGGGGGAGACAGCGACAGCCAGGCCAAGGACAATGCAGTGTGTGTGTGTGTATGGGGGAGCGGGGGGAGTGTGTGGTGTGTGGTGTGCGGTGTGTGGCGTGTGCGGGCTGGGTGCCTAAGGGCTGGGGGTATGTGTGCGTGTGTCTGTGCGCGTGTGCGTGTGGCGGGGTGGTGGGGGGGGGGTGGGGGTGGTCCGGGATGCGTGTGTGCACGCGCTGGGTGCAGGCGGGGTGTGTGTGCGGATATGCGTGCGGTGTGTAGGGTGTTCCTGCGGGTGGTGCGGGCAGAGACAGAGGCAGAGAGTCGCAGCCAGGCAAAGGACGACGCAGTGGGTGTGTGGTATGGGCATGGTGTGGGGGGTGGGGTGGGGTGGGGTCTGCGTGTGGTGTGTGTGGTGGGCGGGCAGAGACAGATCCAGTCAGGCAGAGGATCACGTGCACGGATGGATATCCCGCATCATCTGCTTGTGTTTTCTGAGCTCATTCAGCACCTCCGCGATCAAGACCACTCCCACGAAATGTGAGTCTGCCCCCACCAGCCAGCACTTGTCTTTGGCCAGGCAGACAGGGGAGTGTTCCGAGTTTGGGGGGGGGGGGGGGGAGGGGGGGCGGGGTTGGCGACTCGCTGTCACCAGGCCAGCTTGGGTCCTCGCGTTCTGCCCCTGAACCTGACTGGAGCAAGTGGATCCGTGTGATCTGTCGTGGCTCTGTTTGAAATCCTTGGCGGGAGAAGGAAGATTTCCCCCCACGCCAGGGGAGACAAGCCCCCAGAAAGTCACCTCCCCGGGGTTCCAATAGCTGTTCTCCAAATCGATGAAGTTTCCCAAAGGAGATGTCCCGTCCCAAGCAGAAAAGCCCCAATGGCTCCCCATGGACCTCTGGCCCAAGGTGCCGCTCCCACACAGCCTCCTTCCACAGCCCCAGGGCATTCAAGAGTTCGCCGGCCCGGCCCGCTCCATCCGTGGTCCCCCCGCAGGGCCATCTGAAAAAGCGACCGACAGGCAGGTGGCGCCCGACAGCCAACCCACTGTCCAGAGAGCCGGCCTCGGCATAGAAGCTCCGAGGGAGACCGGCAGGGACTCGTTGCCAGACGGGGGGCCCATCCTAGGGCGCAGTTTCTCCGCTCAGTCACCGACGTGGACAGGAAAGCGGGACACGCCAACACTTCTCGGGAACGTCTCTGGGCGAGGTACGACGGACGCAGGGACGGACAGACGGAGGGGGTGGGGGGGGTGGGGGAGGGGGAGGGGGAGCATTCTTGACCGCACGCCCGCACCCACCGACGCACGCACGCAGGCACGCACGCAGGCACGCAGGCACGCAGGCACGCAGGCACGCAAGCACGCAAGCACGCACCGACCGACCGACGCCGGGGTCCAGCCCTGGTGGATCCAGGGTGATTCGAGGGTGGGGATGGAATCGGCGTCCTAGGAAAAAAGTTAATTCATTATAGATATACAGAGAGAGATTACAAACGGATCGTGTCGTAGGAAATATTAGTGGCGAAAAAGAGGCGGAATCACTTGGTTTACGTGGAATCGCATCCATGCTGCAGATGCGAATTCAGCCAGAAAAACGGGGAGCAAGAGAGAAACGACAGAGGGGAATCCGTCTTTCCAGAAACTGATCCCATTTCTTTGATTTTTAGGCTTGCTTCTAACCTTTTGTTACACATAGGGATGAATCCAGAGTCACGCGGGGGTCAGCAATCCTGACCTTTCTCAAAATCAGGTGCTTTCCCTCCAAGGAAGGTCTTAGGGGTTTTCCATCATCTTCTGGCCACGAGGCCTGCTGACATTTTATGATCCTTTGTTCTGATCCCCAAAACACTCACGTTTTCCAAGGGTTTTTTTTGTGAAACCAGGCACCACCCTCCGGATAAAGTTGCATTCCTAAAGGGTGAGGGTGTCGTGAGTCCCGATCAAGAAAGGCACTGATGTCACTCAAGGTTCACAGGATTCATCTGAAAGGTTCATACTTATTTCTCCCCAGAGACACTGCTAGGCAAAGGACAAGGCAGTGTGTGTGTGGGTGGGGGGGGTGCGAGAGAGGTGGGGGGCGGGGTATGTGTGGGGCCTCGGTGTGTGCGGGGGTTGGGGTGTTTATGGGCAGGCGGTGTGTGTGGCGTTGGCGGCGGGAGGGGTGCGTGTGTCTACGCATTAGGTGTGTGGGCAGAGACAGAGGAGATGGGGAGAGTCACAGCCAGGCCAAGGACAATGCAGTGTGTGTGTGTGAGGGCGGAGGCGGGGGAGGGGAGGAGTGTGCGGTGTGTGGTGTGTGCGGGCGGGGTGCGAACCGGCTGGGTGAGTGTGTGTCTGGGATCGGGATGTGTGTGTGCACTGTGTGCAGGCGGGGTGTGTGTGCGGATCTGCGTGTGGTAGGTGGGGTGCCCCTGTGGGTGTGGGTGTGGGTGTCGGTGTGGCCGGTGTGTGTGGGGGGGGGGGGGGAGGTGGCGCAGAGACAGAGGCCCAGTGACACAGCTAGGCAAAGGACAAGGCAGTGTGTGTGGGGGGGGGAGGGGGAAGGGGGCGTGCGGGAGGGGTGGGGGAGTGGGATGTGTACAGGGGCGTGGTGTGTGCAGTCGTCGCGGGGAATTTATGGACGGGGCGGGGGGTGTGTGTAATTGTGGCGTTGGGGGCGGGGCTGGGTGCGTGTGGCCTCAGCATGTGGTGTGTGGGCAGAGACAGAGGCGAGGCGGAGAGTCACAGCCGGGCCAAGGACTAGGTAGTTGGGGGGGTGGGGGGGGGATTGGGGGAGTTTGTGGTGTGTGGCGTGTGCCAGCGGGCTGGGTGTGGGTGTGTCTGGGTTCGGAATGTGTGTGTGCACGGTGTGCAGGCGGGGGGTGTGTGTGCGGGTATGCGTGTGGTGTGTAGGGTGCCGCTGTGGGTGTGGGTGTGGGTGTGGGTGTGGGTGTGGCCTGTGGGTGCAAGGGGTGGTGGCGCAGAGACAGAGGACCAGAGACACTGCTAGGCAAAGGACAAGGCAGTGTGTGTGTGTGTGTATGGGGGAGCGGGGGGAGTGTGTGGTGTGCGGTGTGCGGTGTGTGGCGTGTGCGGGCCGGGTGCCTACGGGCTGGGGGTATGTGTGCGTGTGTGTGTGCGCGTGTGCATGTGGCGGGGTGGGGAGGGGGGTGGGGGTGGTCCGGGATGCGTGTGTGCACGCGCTGGGTGCAGGCGGGGTGTGTGTGCGGATATGCGTGCGGTGTGTAGGGTGTTCCTGCGGGTGGTGCGGGCAGAGACAGAGGCAGAGAGTCGCAGCCAGGCAAAGGACGACGCAGTGGGTGTGTGGTATGGGCATGGTGTGGGGGGTGGGGTGGGGTGGGGTCTGCGTGTGGTGTGTGTGGTGGGCGGGCAGAGACAGATCCAGTCAGGCAGAGGATCACGTGCACGGATGGATATCCCGCATCATCTGCTTGTGTTTTCTGAGCTCACTCAGCACCTCCGCCATCAAGACCACTCCCACGAAATGTGAGTCTGCCCCCACCAGCCAGCACTTGTCTTTGGCCAGGCAGACAGGGGAGTGTTCCGAGTTTGGGGGGGGGGGGGAGGGGGGGCGGGGTTGGCGACTCGCTGTCACCAGGCCAGCTTGGGTCCTCGCGTTCTGCCCCTGAACCTGACTGGAGCAAGTGGATCCGTGTGATCTGTCGTGGCTCTGTTTGAAATCCTTGGCGGGAGAAGGAAGATTTCCCCCCACGCCAGGGGAGACAAGCCCCCAGAAAGTCACCTCCCCGGGGTTCCAATAGCTGTTCTCCAAATCGATGAAGTTTCCCAAAGGAGATGTCCCGTCCCAAGCAGAAAAGCCCCAATGGCTCCCCATGGACCTCTGGCCCAAGGTGCCGCTCCCACACAGCCTCCTTCCACAGCCCCAGGGCATTCAAGAGTTCGCCGGCCCGGCCCGCTCCATCCGTGGTCCCCCCGCAGGGCCATCTGAAAAAGCGACCGACAGGCAGGTGGCGCCCGACAGCCAACCCACTGTCCAGAGAGCCGGCCGCGGCATAGAAGCTCCGAGGGAGACCGGCAGGGACTCGTTGCCAGACGGGGGGGCCCATCCTAGGGCGCAGTTTCTCCGCTCAGTCACCGACGTGGACAGGAAAGCGGGACACGCCAACACTTCTCGGGAACGTCTCTGGGCGAGGTACGACGGACGCACGGACGGACAGACGGAGGGGGTGGAGGGGGTGGGGGGGTGGGGGAGGGGGAAGGGGAGCCTTCTTGACCGCACGCCCGCACCCACCGACGCACGCACGCAGGCACGCACGCAGGCACGCAGGCACGCAGGCACGCAAGCACGCACCGACCGACCGACGCCGGGGTCCAGCCCTGGTGGATCCAGGGTGATTCGAGGGTGGGGATGGAATCGGCGTCCTAGGAAAAAAGTTAATTCATTATAGATATACAGAGAGAGATTACAAACGGATCGTGTCGTAGGAAATATTAGTGGCGAAAAAGAGGCGGAATCACTTGGTTTACGAGGAATCGCATCCATGCTGCAGATGCGAATTCAGCCAGAAAAACGGGGAGCAAGAGAGAAACGACAGAGGGGAATCCGTCTTTCCAGAAACTGATCCCATTTCTTTGATTTTTAGGCTTGCTTCTAACCTTTTGTTACACATAGGGATGAATCCAGAGTCACGCGGGGGTCAGCAATCCTGACCTTTCTCAAAATCAGCTGCTTTCCCTCCAAGGAAGGTCTTAAGGGTTTTCCATCATCTTCTGGCCACGAGGCCTGCTGACATTTTATGATCCTTTGTTCTGATCCCCAAAGCACTCACGTTTTCCAAGGGGTTTTTTTGTGAAACCAGGCACCACCCTCCGGATAAAGTTGCATTCCTAAAGGGTGAGGGTGTCGTGAGTCCCGATCAAGAAAGGCACTGATGTCACTCAAGGTTCACAGGATTCATCTGAAAGGTTCATACTTATTTCTCCCCAGAGACACTGCTAGGCAAAGGACAAGGCAGTGTGTGAGTGCGGGGTAGGGTGGGGTGGGGTGGGGTGGGGGGGGGGGCGAGGGGGAGTGCGGGAGAGGTGGGGGAGCGGGATGTGTGCGCGGGCGTGTCGTGTGCCGTCGTCTCGGGGTGTTTATGGGCGGGGGGGGGGGTGTGGCGTTGGAAGCGGGGCTGGGTGCGTGTGGCCTCAGCGTGTGGTGTGTGGGCAGAGCGAGAGAAGAGGAGAGGTGGAGCATCACAGCCAGGCCAAGGACAACGCAGTGTGTGTGTGTATGGTTGAGGGGGGGGTAGTGTGTGGTGTGTGGCGTGTGCGGGCGGGGTGCGAACGGGCTGGGCGTGTGTGTGCCAGTATGCGTGCGGTGCGTAGGGTGCGCCTGTGGTTGTGGTGGAGGGGGTCGGCGCAGAGACACAGCTAGGCAAAGGACAAGGCAGTGTGTGGGTGGGGGGGGGGGTGCGAGAGAGGTGGGGGGCGGGGTATGTGTGGGGCCTCGGTGTGTGCGGGGCAGGCCGTGTGTGTGGCGTTGGCGGCGGGAGGGGTGTGTGTGTCTACGCATTAGGTGTGTGGGCAGAGACAGAGGAGATGGGGAGAGTCACAGCCAGGCCAAGGACAATGCAGTGTGTGTGTGGGGGGGGGGGGGGGGGGCGGAGGCGGGGGAGGGGAGGAGTGTGCGGTGTGTGGTGTGTGCGGGCGGGGTGCGAACCGACTGGGTGAGTGTGTGTCTGGGATCGGGATGTGTGTGTGCACTGTGTGCAGGCGGGGTGTGTGTGCGGATCTGCGTGTGGTGGGTGGGGTGCCCCTGTGGGTGTGGGTGTGGGTGTCGGTGTGGCCGGTGTGTGTTTGGGGGGAGGTGGCGCAGAAACAGAGGCCCAGTGACACAGCTAGGCAAAGGACAAGGCAGTGTGTGTGTGGGGTGGGGGGGGGGGGGAAGGGGGCTTGCGGGAGGGGTGGGGGAGTGGGATGTGTACAGGGGCGTGGTGTGTGCGCTCGTCGCGTGGAATTTATGGGGAGGGGGTGTGTGTGTGTAATTGTGGCGTTGGGGGCGGGGCTGGGTGCGTGTGGCCTCAGCATGTGGTGTGTGGGCAGAGACAGAGGCGAGGCGGAGAGTCACAGCCGGGCCAAGGACTAGGTAGTTGGGGGGGCGGGGGGGGGGGAATTGGGGGAGTTTGTGGTGTGTGGCGTCTGCCGGCGGGCTGGGTGTGGGTGTGCCTGGGTACGGGATGTGTGGGTGCGCGGTGTGCAGGCCGAGTGTGTGCGCGGGTATGCGTGTGGTGTGTAGGGTGCCGCTGTGGGTGTGGGTGTGGGTGTGGGTGTGGCCTGTGGGTGCGAGGGGTGGTGGCGCAGAGACAGAGGACAAGAGACACTGCTAGGCAAAGGACAAGGCAGTGTGTGTGTGGGTGGGGGGGTGCGAGAGAGGTGGGGGGCGGGGTATGTGTGGGGCCTCGGTGTGTGCGGGGGTTGGGGTGTTTATGGGCAGGCGGTGTGTGTGGCGTTGGCGGCGGGAGGGGTGCGTGTGTCTACGCATTAGGTGTGTGGGCAGAGACAGAGGAGATGGGGAGAGTCACAGCCGGGCCAAGGACAATGCAGTGTGTGTGTGTGAGGGCGGAGGCGGGGGAGGGGAGGAGTGTGCGGTGTGTGGTGTGTGCGGGCGGGGTGCGAACCGGCTGGGTGAGTGTGTGTCTGGGATCGGGATGTGTGTGTGCACGGTGTGCAGGCGGGGTGTGTGTGCGGATCTGCGTGTGGTAGGTGGGGTGCCCCTGTGGGTGTGGGTGTGGGTGTCGGTGTGGCCGGTGTGTGTGTGTGTGGGGGGGGGGAGGTGGCGCAGAGACAGAGGCCCAGTGACACAGCTAGGCAAAGGACAAGGCAGTGTGTGTGGGGGGGGAGGGGGAAGGGGGCGTGCGGGAGGGGTGGGGGAGTGGGATGTGTACAGGGGCGTGGTGTGTGCAGTCGTCGCGGGGAATTTATGGGCGGGGCGGGTGGGTGTGTGTAATTGTGGCGTTGGGGGCGGGGCTGGGTGCGTG
>NW_027184643.1:87500-90000 GCF_032405125.1 Capricornis sumatraensis
ATTCGGCGCTGGGCTCTTCCCTGTTCACTCGCCGTTACTGAGGGAATCCTGGTTAGTTTCTTTTCCTCCGCTGACTAATATGCTTAAATTCAGCGGGTCGCCACGTCTGATCTGAGGTCGCGTCTCGGAGGAGGGCGAGGGAGCGCCCCGCGAGGAGGGTCCCGAGAAGGGGAGACGCGGAGACCGGCGGCCGACCGCCCCGGGCCCCCCCCCGTCCCCGCGCACACGCGGCACCCCGACCGACCGACCGACCGACCGACCCCCGACTACCCGTCGCCCCTCCGGGAGGAGGCAGCGGCGGCGGCGGCGGCGTCGGCGGCGGCGGCGGCCGGCGGGCGGAGAGGGAGAGGCCGAGGCGGGGCGGGGAGCACGAGCCGGCTGCCACGGGACGGACGGGGCGCGGGGCGGCGGAGAGGTGGACGTGGGGGCGGGGGGAGGATCGGGGCACGCGCGGGCGCCGAAGCCCGAACGGGCGACGGGCGCCTCGCGCGCCCCCCTATCTCCCCCCTGCCCCCACGACCGCCCCCGCCCCCGCCCCCGCAGCGGGAGCTCCGGGGCGCGAACCGCGGCACGGCCGCAGCCCGGGGGGAGAGCGCGCAGCGGCGGGCAGACGCCGCGGCGTCCCGCGGGTCACCGCCGAGGCACGCGTCCCCGGGGCGCGGACGCGCACGCGGACTCGGCCTCGGGCGCGAACCGCCCGTCCCGACGGGGCGAGAGCCGCGGGGGGTGTGGCCGGGAAGCGGGCACGGGCCGCGGACGCACGGCGGCGGGGAAGGCACCGCAGGCGTGGGGGTGGGGGTGGGGGGCGCCAGCCGGGCGCCGAGAAACGCCGCCGCCGCGGCGGGCAGGACGGCGATCGACGGCGGACCGGAAGACGCGACCCCACCCCCCGCCACCACCGCGGGCCCCCGCCGCCACGTGGCGCGAGACCGTCCCCAACCCCCGACACCCCGCGGGCAGCAACACCCAAAGGCCGCTTGCGGCGCGAGGAGGCGCTCCCAGGGCGGAAGACCGACCCCAGAAGGCCCGGCAGGCCAGGGGCCTCGGCGCGACCTCGCGGTCCCCTTCTCCCTTCTCGCGGGCAGCGTCTCCCCCCACGGCCACAGAGCCTTCGGGGGGACGCCGTGTCTGCACTTAGGGGGACGGAGGGCCCGGCGGGCCCTGCGAGGACAGCCCCCAGCCGCGCACCCCGGAGGGGCGATTGATCGTCAAGCGACGCTCAGACAGGCGTAGCCCCGGGAGGAACCCGGGGCCGCAAGTGCGTTCGAAGTGTCGATGATCAATGTGTCCTGCAATTCACATTAATTCTCGCAGCTAGCTGCGTTCTTCATCGACGCACGAGCCGAGTGATCCACCGCTAAGAGTCGTACGAGCTTTGTCAAGCGTTTCGCTTCGGCGGGAGACCCCGCCCCTGGCACGGCACACGTCCCGCCACCCCTGGCTCCCTCCCGGGAGGTGGGAGCTGGGTGGGAGGGTTGCCTCCGGCCGGCCAAGTCAGACAGAACACAGCAGAACGGAGGGGCCGGGAAAGGTTTCACACGACGGGGCACCCGGCGCCAACACGCCAGGGTGGGTGCGGGCACCCCACAGGCGCCCGGGGGGTTCCCACCCTCCCCCCAGGGACGCGGGAGGGGCGCGCGCACGCGCCGCACACGGCCACGGGCCACGCGACGACCGCCGGGCAGCCCCCTCCCGACGGCCGCGGCGGCAGTGACCGCGGCGCGGCACGCCGCGCGCCACCCCGGCCCCTCGGGGGACGGCGGAGTCCGGGGGAGACGGGAGGCACGCCTCCCGCCTCCCCGCGGGCCCGACCGCCCCGACCCCAAGGCGGACGGGCGACCCCCCCCAGGGGTCTTTAAACCTCCGCGCCGGGACGCGCTAGGTACCTGGAGAGGGGGAGGCGGGCGAGGGGCACGGCGCGCCCCCACGGGCCACCGCCCCGACGCCGACCACCGACCGCCGACCACCGCGTCCCCGCCCGCGGCCGCGCACGGGCCTCGGCGCTGCCGGCCCGTGACACACGGGGGGCCCCCGCCGCGCGCCGGTCGACCGCCGCCCGGAGGGCCCCGCCGGGCGCCAGACAGCCAGCCCCACCCGTCCCCCCGTAACGGGGCAGAGCCCTTTCCCCACCGCCGCGCCCTCACACGCCCCCCGTACGGGCCCGGCCCCGCCGGACGCCCCCATCCTCTCTCCCCCAACCACCGGGGGTGGGGGGGGGCCCCTACCCGCGCCCGCGTTCCCGGGCACCCTTCCCCCCACACCACCACCACCGAGGGCAGAGGGCAGGGGGGCAGGGGGGCTCCGACGGGAAGCTTGGCGCCCAGCGGGCAGGGGGTCGAGAGGACGGGAGAAACCGGACAGAGACACACAAGCCGCCGGGAGGCGTGTGGGGGGGGTGGGGGTGGGGGCGGGACAGAGCCCCGAGGCCGGGAGGGCGCGGGGAGGCGCCCGGCGACCGCGCGGCAGGCCCAGAGCGGCGGGACGACCGGCGACGACCGGC
>NW_027184643.1:95000-122500 GCF_032405125.1 Capricornis sumatraensis
CGTCCCTCGTCTGGCACGGCTTAGGCTCGGCCCGGGAGAACACGACCACACCACATCGATCTGTTGAGCCAAGGTGGAGCGGGGGGGAGGCACGGTGAGGACAGTCACCAGAGGGGCCCGCTTTAAGCCTCGCCGGCAACCTCCGCCCCCCCCACCTCGCCTCAGGCGAGAGCGGCCGACGACCCCCAAGAGGAGAACGCCTGACACGTGGCACGGAGCCCACAGGGCGGGGGTCGCCCCAGCCGCAACCAGGTGCCCACAGCGGGGGCGAGGGATGCACAGGGTAGAAGACCCACGCGCCACCTCGCCCCGCCACCCTCGGGTCGCCCAGAGACCGGAGGTGGCACCAAGGGTCGGGTCAGCCAGACGACACCACACAGGAGCCGGCGCACAGGCCCAGGCGGGCGGCTCCAGCGGCAAGGGCCGAACCGGGCACCAGCTGGCGGCCCAGAAGCCCAGAGCCCCGCGTGCGTCCAGAGACCCACAGTCCTCGGTGGCAGACACCAAAGGAGACCGTGTCAGCACTTATCTGGTGGCAAAAAAGGCCTATTAAGGGCGACGAAATGACAGCAGCTGACAGCGGAGCACATCGACGACGCGCGGGGAGGGCCCCCGGAACCTTGTCCCGGCCACCTGTCCCCAACGCTGCCCCATAAACACCAGGCCCCGAGCTCTCTTGGGGGGGGGGGGGTCATCTGGTCGACCGGGAGGGGGGAGGGGGCGCGTGGTGGCCAAAGCGGGGGCGCGGGCACCAAGGGGGGGCGGGGGGGAAGCTGGCCGAGGACGCCCTCCCCGCCTCGTCCACACGGGCAGGGGTACCGGTCCGTCCGAGTCTCCGAACGGGGATTTGGCTTCGATGTGCAAAAGGAAAAGAGAAGACAGAACCGTCAGCGAGGCGCTTCCCACGAGACGAGCGGGCCCCGACCAGGGACCGCGCCCGGGGCCCGGACCGTCCTAGACGGGGCACCCAGGACGGCCCGAGCCGGCCCCCACCTCCCGACTGGGATTCAGGGAGCCGGAGAGGGGGGAGCCAAAGTCGCGTCCGACGACCGAGACCCACGAGGGCACGCCGAAGGGTCGAGCGCGCCCTCCCCGGCCACCCGCGGAAGCAGGGTCCGGTCCATCCACGTCTCCGGACCCGTCAGGACTCTGACAAAGAAAAAGCATGTGTGCCGGGAGACGCCTCGGGCGACCGGACCCCACGGGGGGACCGCACACGCGCCTCCCCCGGTCAACCCTCGGGTTCCCCCACCTCCGGAGTGCCACGCGGAAAACACCTCGGGCAGAAAGGACCCGAGGGCCCGGACCCTGGCGCGCCCTCCGGCGACCTCCAAGCCACCGTCTGGGCCGGTCCCCACCTCCGGAGCGGGGCCGAGGGCGAAGCAAACGCTCCTGAGGGCGAAGCAAACGCTCCTGAGGGCGAAGCAAACGCTCCTGAGGGCGGCCCAGGAGGCGTCCGGACCGCCGAGCCCGAGTCCAGGCGCTCCGGGCAGGGAAAGACCCTCTCCCCGCCCACCGCGGCGGCCCGGCCCAGGCAGGGTCCGGGCGGTCCGTCCCCGTGGCCGCAGGGGCACGGGGAGATGCTGGTCGACCCGGTCAGGCCGCCCCGCGAGCCGGCTCCGGGGCGCCGCGACGGTCACCCTCCTCAGAAACCTAGAGAACCAATCTCCGGCGACAGCGGGACTGTCCCTAGGCCTCGGCGCCACCGGGACTGTCGCCGCCAGCGTCGCCGGTGTCTGAGAGCTCTGCCTCGGGCCCAGAGGCTGAGTCACAATCCTCCTGAAAGGCCTCGCCGAAGCTCCAGAGGGGAGGGACAATATACAAGCGGCCGCCAGGTGGCTCCCGACAAGCGACTCGAACGTCCCGAGGACGGGTCGCTGTCGCCGGCCGCCGGGGACGCCACCGCGCCGGCCGCCCAGACGCCCGAGCTCGGCCCGGAGCCTCCGCCGCCGAGCGACGCGACGCGACGCGACCCCGGCCGCAGAGGAAGGGAGAGACGCTGGGAAGGATCTCCTCAGGAGGCTGCCACGAAGGAGACTCACTCCCCCACGCGACTCCGGGGTGCTGGGGGGGACATTCCACGGAGACGCCGGCGGGCGGTGGGGGCTCGGGGCGGGGTCGGCGGAGAGAGGGGCACCAGCGGCATCGCAGACTCCCCCGGCCCCCCTCCCCCGAAAGAGAGAGGGAGGGAGGGAGGGAGGGAGGGAGGGGCCGGCAAAGCGAAACCAGGCGAGCGCTGCTCGGAGAACAAAGCAGGACTTTGGAAAGCAGACACAGACACGCGAGCCCAGGAGCAAGAAAGGAAAAGGAGGAGACACACTCGGAACCCCCAACAAGAGAAGGCACCACTCAACCTGGGTGGAGACCGTGACAAAGTCCGAAGACAACACACCCAAGCACGCGCCGGTGGGTGGGGAAAGTGCACCTGAGGTCAGGAGAACATGGATTTCAAAGTCACTGAACTGGCCACAAACACCAGAACGGCAGGCGGGCGGGAGGGCGGGCGGGAGGTCTGGGGTGGCAGGGCTGCGGGGGTGGGGGTTGGGAGGGGCGGGGCGGGGGGGCCTGGGGTGCGGGGGCGGGGGGGGGGGGCGGCTGAGGGGCGTGGAGGTGAGGAGGACCGGACCGAGTCGATAGGGATCCACTAAATAAACCCCGTGTTCCATGACAACAGCCAGTTACATGAATACATAACTTTTTGAAGCAGATCAGAAAGGAAATGAAACAGAACCACCAGGCAGGAAAGTCAAGTCATAGAACTGCTCCGGCTGCTTAAAAGTCAGAGAGAGGGAGAGGGAGAGGGGGAGGGGGAGGGAGAGGGGGAGGGGAGGGGGAGGGGGAGCGAGAACGCAGACACATGCGCATATACGCGTGTCCATATGTATACGCACGCGTATTCGCGTCTATATATACGCGCACACGTGGGTATAAACAAACACGTTCAAAGGGCATGCTCACATACACGCATGGGTCTGTGTGCGCACGTGTATGCCTAGGCGTTTCTACTGTGCGTGTATGCTTGCGTGTATATACGTAGACACAGGCATATAGACACAGACGTCCACGGAGATACACAGGCACGAATACACATGCTCATATGTGCAGATACGTCGGTATCCATAAACACATACATATACGGGGAAAGCGCAAGCATATTGCAAAAGGGGCTTTTCTGTCCAAAACGGATCAAGGCGTCAGACAACTCAGCCTCCAAAAGGGAAACGACCCCCGATGAGCGAAGTGGGCAGGCAGGGGGCCCGAGCAGACACCTTCCTCCCAAAGAAAGGGAGAACAGACAGACACCCAGAAGCACAAGGTAGAAAACACATCAGCGGCAGGGCTGGGCTGGGCTGGGCTGGGTCTGCCGGGGGTGGGGGCGGGCTCGCGGAAGCACCCCGGGGCGTTTATCTGGACAAGGATCCTTCTCCTTCGGAGGGGAAAGGCCCAGGGGCTGGAATCGCAATCGCGACAGCAAGTTCGAACCACGAGAAGACAGTGGCTCCTGATCGGTCGAACGCGTCTTTGCTGCCGCTGAGGAACATGTGGGCGGACTCAGAGAGATCACATCTCATCCCCTGGGGCCTCCCAGAGAGAGAAACCACATCCCTAGGGAAAAGAGTCCTGCGATTCCCTCGGAACACTCCACCAAAGAGTCCCCCTTCGACCCAACCCAGCCACTCCACGGAGTGCCCACGGAGGGGACAGAGAAGATACGGACATGTGTATGTGTGGGATCGACCCCCATACCTAGGTAGACATCCGTACACACAGAAGGAGAGAGCTCTCTGTCTGTGTGCCTACGCCTGTATCTATTCACACACACACACACACACACACACACACACACAGAGGAATGGGACTCAACCACCAGAAGGGAATGAAATCTCACAGTCTGCAGGAACTTGGAGAGACCTTTAGAGGGGATGATGCTCAAGGAAATACCTCAGAGCCGTCGTTTCCACGCAGTACCTACCAAACGATACACCGTGAACACAACAGAACCAAAGAGAAACAGGCTCCTAAGATACCACCACGGAGCACATGAGGGGTGGCCCGAGGAGGGAGCGGGGGACACGGTGGCGGGGGGTGGGGTGGGGGAGAGAACGAGTGAACGAGCGCCACCGGTGAGGGAGACAGATGAAGCGGTGCCACCTCCCACTTAGGAAATCCATGAGTCACGGGCACGTCACGACACCAGATGTCATCTGCCGTGACACCAGGTGGTGACGGACGGTCCCTCACTAGACGTATCCTGGCGGTCGCTGTGTCAGGCGCTACACTCGAAGCCATCGTCGGTACAGCTGAAAAGGAACGGGGGAACAGAACACGAAGAAAAAAAAAAAAAAAAAAGGAAAGGAAGCAGGACGGGAGGAAGGAAAGAAGGCGAAAGGAAACGTTGGCAGTCAGTCAGAGGTCCGTTTGAGAAGAGTGGGACCTGCGTGTGTGTGGAGCGGCGGGGAGTGGGGAGGCGGGGAGAGAAACTAGGGTGAGTAGGAGGACGGGGAGCAGGAGGAGGAGAAAGAAAAGGACCGATGGCCTCGAGGGGGAGGGGGAGATCAAGGATCCAAGGAGTGGACAGGACGGTCAGGTGAGTGCCATAGGGAAAGGAAACGAAGCCAACCCACGAACACCCTCCCCACGGTGGTTGCGTTCAGTCCAAGATCAAGATGTGGGTAGCACGGTGTCCTCCAGCGCACGGGGACGCACAGGCCTGCCTTGGCGTGGGAGTTCAGGATCAGCCTGAACGCTGAAGCCGTTCTGTTCATCCACGGCTGGCACGTACCATGGTCCCACGACATTCACACATCCTAGCAAACCATCGAAAGACTCTCACTCACTCGCCATGAAACACGTAGAGAACAGAAAAGGAGGGACCCGATGGTGGCTGGCTGGCTGGCTGGCTGGCTGGCTGGCTGGATGACCATGAGAGTCTGAGGATGGAACCCATGGACAGAAAAGCATCCGATTCCCTTGGGTCAAGAATCGGTCTCGCCTTCTGTGCCTGGTGTCCTTCCTACGTCTGGAGGATTCCCTCCCCCCCCCCACCCCCCCACCCCGCTCCCAGCTCGAAGGTGCTCTCAAGGTCCCCGCCGGCACGCTCTCTTCGGAGCGCCCGTCTGAAGGGGAACGTTCTCTTCCACGTCCCCGCCCTGAGACCGCTTCAGCCTGGCCCGCCCCTCCACCCCCGCCTGCCTCTCTCCCTCCTGCTCCTCCTCCTCCTCCTCGGAACTCCTGAGCGCTCCTCGCCCCGGCCTCTCACCCCACACGGTGGCGGTGTTGGCCTAGGTGTGCTCAGGCGCCTCCTCCCCGCATCCCAGGGGACTGCCGCTGTCTCTCGACTGCGTCGTCCTGGGACCCTGTGTTTCCCGGCCTTTTCTGCGGGTGGGGGAGACCCGGACGGGCCGGGGCCAGGCGGGGGTGTGGGGGGAGCCTGCATGCGGGGGGAAGGGTGGGGGCAGAGAGGAGGAGGAGGGGGAGGAGGGACGACACGACTCCCCAGTGCCAGTGTGTGCCTGTGGCCCGGGAAACAGAGGACGCACCGGGCTGGCTCCGAAAAGGGGATCGGTCCCGAGATCGGGCACGTTTGTTCTTTGCAGAGGCCCTGCAGGTCGAACAGGCAGGGGCAAGGATTGGGCTTCCCGCACGGAGAACTGTTCACCCATCGTGGAAACAGGCGTCTGTCACACCGGGGCTTCGGCTCTCGGTGCGATGTCCACGAGCCGTAGCCACTGAAACGTGCGCGCGCTGGAGCCGGCGCCGTGCAGAGGGCGATCTCATCCGGCTCCTCGTGTCCTTCCAGTGAGTAGGCCCGGATCTCGGGGAGAACAGAAATCCAGAGAGCTGCATGAACCTGACCGTCACGCTTTCAGAAGCCAAGGGAACCAGAAATGAGGTTCACTCGCGTGTGGGTCTGTCTCTCCACGGGACGAATCCTCTCTGTGAGCAGATGAGGGTTCCGGGGGCCCCGTGGAGCAGAGAGGATAGACCGTTCCCTCAGGCCCCCTGCTCCTCCCATGCACGCGCACGCTCCCCAACGGTCGGTCCTAGGAACAGCCTGCCCCAGAGGAGCGTGCTGGCCACCACCCACCTCCACGGAGACGGAGACGGCAGTGTCCGTCCGCGTCAGTCATCCTCGTCCAGAGTCCCCGGGCTGCGTGCCCTCGCCTTCACGCCTGGCGCCGTCCGTTCTGTAGGTTTGTGTCGAACCTGCCCGGAGCCCTGTGCCATCGTCCCGGATCAGGGGTTCGGTGGAAAACACCCCGTCCCCCCGCCTCATCGGCAGGTGGATCCTTCACCACTGGGCCACCAGGCAGGGAAGTCCCTTCACAGCCTTCTAAAAGCATCTACCCTGAAACATTCCATGTCGTCCTCCAAAATCACTGGACCATCACGACTGAAATGAAGGAAACTATGTGAGTTCAAGAATGTCTTCACTCCTCAGTGCTTCTTGCTTTAGAACCACGAAGGCATCTCTCTCTCTCTCTCTCTCTCTCTCTCTCTCTCTCTCTCTCTCTCTCTCTCACACACACACACACACACACACACACACACACACAGAGGGGGCTCATCGTCCAAAAGAAACCAACTGTTGTGTTTAATCCATCCCCTTTGTTGTGGCCGTTGTGCCATCGCTAGTCAAAGAAGCTGATCTCATGTGGAATCCGATGTCTTCTCTAGGACACTTCAAGAAGCAGCAAGAGTGCCGGTTTGTGAGAAACGAAGGTCAACCCGTCACGATGCGATCCCTTTTCCTGGCCTGATCGTTCAGAAACTCTCCCATCCCAAGCGGGGGACGTCAGGATATCCATCTTGAGTTTGGGACTGGGGCTTCCCCGGCGGCTCCGTAGGAAACCATCCCGTGCCCGCGCAGGAAACACGGGTTTCATCCCCGGCCCGGGAAGATCCCACGTGCTACAGAGCCACGAAGCCCATAGGCCTCGCCGATGGAATCTGTGCTCTCGATCCTGGCCACTGCGAGCGCTGAGCCCACACCCAGCAGCCAGTGAAGCCCACGTGCCCCAGAGCCCACGCTCCCCAAGAGGAACCACAGCCACGAGAAGCCCAGACACACAAGCGCAGAGCGGCCCCCTCCTCCACGGAGAGAGAACGGCTCGCACGGCAGTGAAGGCGCAGCACACCCCCACAGACATCAAAGACATCCCGTGATTCGAAAGCAAGACGGGGTCTGGGATGGGATGCCGTCGGCCAAGACCTCGTCCTATCCCTCGGGAAGCTCGCTGACTCTGCGGTAGAGGAGATCAAGAGACCGCCGCTCACCGTGCCATCGGAAGTGTGGGAAGCTCTCCCTACAGTGCTGAGAGCCCAGTGGAGACGTGACCCGTGGGGACCGTGAGCGTGCCTGTTCTCGTGAAGAAGTCCTTCCCAGTCCGGGCTCTGGAGATCGGCCTGCAGACAGTGGACGGCCATCCCTCTCGGCTCCCTGCAGGCCCACGGGTCCGGGCGTGCTGTGCCCCCAGCATCTGCTCGCATCTTCTGGGCCCGTCTCCCCCATGGTGCTCCACTCGCTTTGAATCCTTCTCCCCTCTCGTCTGACATGTTTTCTTTCCTGTTCGACTCTTTCCGGCTCCCCAGGCACCACTTCGCATCGTTCTTCTCTTCTCATCGCACTCGTCTCGTGGAAAGAATTCCACGTATCTCTGCCCTGTGCCCCAAGGAGTCTGTCATCGCTCCATTCATCTGGGGATGGACTGGCACGCAGGCAACCCCGGCCCACGAAAACCGTGGTTCCGTGTGGATGGAACGACTCGCCGACGACCGCAGGGGGCTTGTGGACGTGGACGGCTGGCACCGGGGAGTCGTCCTGCGGACACACCCTCGGGCACCATCGCGTTCGCGGGAGCGTTTGGGTTGCCGTCGTGGTCGCCGCCGTATTCCCTAAGACGTGTGCGGTCGCACTGGATTCCGACGGCGTCTATTGGAAAAGAATGGATCGTTCCCCGGATCCCCTCCGAAGGACTTCGAAAAGAGTCGTGGTCGAGACATGATCGATCTTTCCAACACTCTCACTTCTGGGTAGACATCTAAAGAAAAGAGACACAGAATCTAAATCTCAGAGAGACATCTGCACTCCCATGTCCACGGCAGCATCAGTCACACGGGTCAAGAGAGGGAAACAGCCCGAGTGTCCATCAAGGGAAGAAGAGGGAAAGAAGACACACGATCCAGATAGAGATCGATCGATAGGTAGACATAGATGTCCCACGGAGCCACAGGAACGAACACATTCTTATCTGGTGATAGCATGGATGTGACTTAGGGCGTGATGCCAAATGAATAAGTCAGGTAGAGAAAGAAAAAGACTTTCTCGTGCCACTTACATGCCATGGATGGCCATCAAAAAAAAAGAAAGAAAGAAAGAAAACGATCATCACAGAGCGGCTGGGGGAGGGAGAAATGGGAAGATATTGCATTGATGTAAGGGGGAAAGAAAAAAAAAAAACCGACTTCACGGATAAGGTACATCTGTACTGTACACGTCACAACGAGCACGGTGATTCTAATGAACAGCATTATTATGATCGTATGATACTATTCGGAGAAGGCCATGGCACCTCTCTGCAGTCCTCTTGCCCGGAAAATCCCATGGACCGGAGGAGCCTGGTGGGCCGCAGTCCACGGGGTCGCTAACAGTCGGACACGACTGAGCGACTTCCCTTCCACTTTTCACTTTCACGCCTTGGAGAAGGACATGGCAACCCACTGCAGGGTTCTTGCCTGGAGAATCCCAGGGACGGGGGTGCCCGGTGGGCTACCGTCCGTGGGGTCGCACAGATTCGGACACGACTGAAGCGACGCAGCAGCAGCAGCAGCAGCAGCAGCAGCAGCAGCATGATCATCTGAGAAAGTTGCCATGACAGTGGACATGAATCACTCTCCTCCCGTCCAATGGCAGAAGGAAATGGCCACCCACTCTAGGATTCTTGCCTGGAACTGTCCACGGATGGAGGAGCCTGGTAGGCTACAGTCCGTGGGGTCGCAAAGAGTCGAACACGACCGAGTGACTTCACTTTCTTTCACATCCAGTCATGATCTGTATGGGTTGTGAGAAAGCTATGAGCTACCACTTGGGTGGTCATTATTCTTCTGCAACATACAGGTGCCTCTTGTCCCCATTCTGTACACATGAGAACGGAGGATGTCATATGTCCTTCACGGAGGAAATGATATTTCAATACACCTGGAAATTAAACACATAAAATCACCTAGTTGTCTTGTCTTTCCATGAAGAGTCAGTATCGGCTGCGCTAAAAAAAAAAACAGAAAAAAGAAAAGAAAGAAAGAAAGAAAAAGAAAGCTTTCTTTGGGGGTCTTCGATATGGCCATGCAGGGACACAGGTTTGAATAAAAACCGGGGGAACGTTCCCCAGGAAAGAGTCGGGGGCTTAGAAAGCTGAAGCTCCGTGAGGTTGTAAAGCGACCCGAGAGCAATGAGGATGGACTGTCACGCAAACAAGGGACCGTCTCTTCTTCCAGGGTCCATAGACGGTCACCAGTGAGGCAGGGAAAGGGGAGGGTGTGTGGGATAGGGGTCTTGAATGTCGGGAACACTGTTTCGAGGATCCGGAGGCCTCTGTTCCCCAGGAGGTGCTCCGAGTTTCCAGACTGAGACACAGACCTCTTCCTCCATGGCCCGCCCCTTCTCTATTTTGGGGCCCTCTCTTGGCGATGCTGACTCCACTTTGATTTTCCTGTCACATGTCATCCCCTTTTGCATTCAAAGATACCATTCCATCATGGGAACAAGAGACCTGGTTTATCTTTTTAGAGAGGATTCGAATGAGACAGGATCACTATCCGTGGCGTGGTTTCGGGCACGAACGACCCACACGGGGATCCATGCCACATCTCTCTTTGCCATAGAGAAAGGCTGTGTATGGCAAATGATGCCACGGGATCGGCGAGTTCCTCGGGCTCAGCACTCTCTCGACTTGGCTGCGGTTTTGGTTTTGTTCCCTTCCGTGTTTGCTCGCTTGCTGACCCGCACGTTCTCTCCGGATAGGGCAGCCCATCGAAGCGGAAACACAATCCAGTCTGTGTGGATCCTATTCACGCATCCGATGGGGAGATCAACGACCTCTACGTGGATCCATACACATGGCCGTGTTGGGTTCAGGAGGACCCTTTGGTGTTTTCTGGGTGCGCCCTTTGTTGTCCATGAGCTCACGTGCCTTTCGGGGACATGGCTGATGGAGACGGACACCAAGCAGCAGGGCAGCGAGCTGGCGTCTCGGCCTAGAGCGGTTTCCCAAATGACATCTCAGAACCAGGGCTGAGACAGCCATCCCTCCCCGGGCCCCCCTCGTCGCCAGGGAGGGGTGGGGTGGGGTGGGGGTGGGGGGTGTGAGGTTGGGGAGATGGGGGTGGGAGCCGGGTCCGGGTGCGCGCACGCACGCGCCTGTGTGTGTGAGTGGGGGGGGGGGGGGGGGGGCGGGGCGGGGAGGAGACGGGACTGGGCTCGGGGTTGGGGGTGCCCGAGGTGAGGGGACCGTCCCGGTCCCCCTGAGACGTGAAGGCAGGTTCTGTCCCGCTGAGAACTCCCTGCCTTCAGGGGCGCGCGAGGGGAGCAGGTTTCTCTCCAATCCATTTAGTAAACGGTTTTGAAACAGTTTCCAGACAAAAAGTATCACACAGTTATACACAACATGTCTACTTGTACTTGCCGGGGCCAGCGTGAGGAACTCCGCCCATGGCAAAGGTCACGAGGAAGGAGGCTTGGCACACGCAAAGGCGTGATCAGGCCTCCGGAAACCCCCCGTTCCCGAGCATCTACCCCCAAAGCCAGAGTCTACCTAGAAAGGACGCGTCTCGTGGGTTGGTTAGGAATGACGTGGGTGAAGGGTTTTTCACGTGTCGGGCCAATCATGACGGCTCATCCCCGGCCCTGGGTGTGACGAGGGCGTCTCAGGTCAAACCTCTCTGCTGACAGACTGGCTCGCGTGACAGGGTCATCCGCACTCCCGCCACGACGCACACGAGTGTCGACGACCTCTCCACCGTAAACAGCACAGAGAGTCTGGGAGTCTTTGGAGAGTCTTCGTGAGCACAGGGCTTTTCTCACGGTGGTCGAGTCCACGATTGCCGCCAGGCCTCCACATCCTTAGGCACCTGGGAATCTATGAATCCGTGTCGTTGGAATATAGAAAAGGACATAGAGTCGTTTGGAAGGGGAGCAATACTGGACTCTGTGAGTCCATGAATGTTCTCTTTTGGAATAGATTCCCTGTCCTTTGGGATCCAGCCCTGTGTCCTTGCTATGTAAACATGTCACTCGATCACTCTCTTAAGCCTAAAGAGACCTTCAGGGCACCATGGGGGAAAGGGATTTCATGTGTTGGGCTGATGGTTGCTGCTACATCTCCATGTTCCCTGCCCTTAGAGTGAATCTAACTAGCATAGAGGAGACATAAGGATTCACCTTTCAGAGGAATCATGTGACCTTTGGGTTCAACCCATTCCTTTCTTGATTGGAACTCACGACACCCTCACCCTACAGGCATGTACCTTTATCTGGAGGGTGGTGCCTGGTTTAAGAAAAAAACACCCTTGGAACACAGAAGTGTTTTGGGGATCAGAAAGAAAGGATCATCACATGTCAGCAGGCCTCACGGCCAGAAGATGATGTCATATCCCTGAGACCCCTTTTTTTTTTTTTTTTTTTTCGTACATTTATGTGAAGCACCTGATTTTGAGAAAGGTCGGGACTCCTGGCCCCCACGTGACTCTGTAGTCATCCCTATATGTCACCAAAGGTAGAGAGGCAAACCCAACACGAAAGAAATCGGATCCGTCTCCGGAAAGACCGATACCCCCATGTCGCTTCTTTCTTGCTCCCCGTTTCTCTGGCTGAATTCCAAGTTATTCAGCCTCTTTTCCTCCACTCATTTTCCTACGACACTATCCGTTTCTAATCTCTCTATATCTCTGTCATTAAATACGTGTTTATCCAAGGACGCCAACACCGTCCCCACCTTCGAATTCCCTGGATCCAACGGGGCTGGACCCGGGCAGGAGGCGGCGTGTGGTGGTGTGTCTGGGGCATGCGCAGGTGGTGCCGCGTGGGTGTATGTGTGTGTGGGGGGAGGGGTAATGTGTGTGGTGTGTGTATAGGTTCCACGTGAGGCCGAGTGTGTGTCGGGTGGGCACCATGGGTGTGTGCGTGTGGGATGCGCCTGTGGGTGTGGGCATGGCCGGAAGGGGGTGGGGCGTGCAGAGACAGTGGCCCAGAGACACAGCCAGGCAAAGGACAACGCAGTGTGTGTGTGTGTAGGGGGTAGGGGGGAGTGTGTGGTATGTGCCCTGTGCGAGCGGGGTGTGAACGGGCTGCGTGTGTGTGTGTATGTGTCTGGGGTCGGGATGTGTGTGTGCGCAGCGTGCAGGCGGGGTGTGTGTGCGGGTATGCGTGTGGCGTGTAGGGTGCCGCTGTGGGTGTGGGTGTGGGTGTGGCCTGTGGGTCTGAGGGGCGGTGGCGCAGAGACAGAGGCCCAGAGACACAGCTAGGCAAAGGACAACGCAGTGGGGGGGGAGGGGGGGGCTCGTGAGGCGGCTTGCAGGAGGGGTGGGGGGTGGGATGTGTGTTCGGGCATGTTGTGTGCGATCGTCGCGGGGTGTTTATGGGCGGGGGGGTGGGTGTGGCGTTGGAAGCGGGGCTGGGTGTGTGTGGCCTCAGCGTGTGGTGTGTGGGCAGAGCCAGAGAAGAGGAGAGGTGGAGCATCACAGCCAGGCCAAGGACAACGCAGTGTGTGTGTGTGTGTGTGTCTGGGTTCGGGATGTGCGTGTGTGCTGTGCGTACGCGGGGTGTGTGTGCGGGTATGCGTGTGGCGTGTAGGGTGCACCTGTGGTTGTGGGTGTCCCGGGGAGGGGCGGCGTGGCACAGAGACACAGCTAGGCAAAGGACGGTGCAGTGTGTCTGTGTGTGTGTGTGTGTGGGGGGGGGGGGTGCGGGAGAGGTGGGGGTGCGGGGTATGTGTTGGGGCATGGTGTGTGTGGGGGTGGGGGGTTTAATGGGCGGGCAGGTGTGTGTGGCGCTGGGGGCGGGGCGGGGTGTGTGTGTCTACGCATGTGGTGTGTGGGCAGAGACAGAGGAGAGGGGGAGAGTCACAGCCAGGCCAAGGACCACGCAGTGGAGGGGGGGGGGAGGGGGGGCTGGGGCGGGGGGGAGGGGGGGCTGTGGGGGGAGGGGGGGCTGGGGCGGGAGGGGAGGAGTGTGCGGTGTGTGGCAATCGTGGGCGGGGTGCAAACGGGCTGGGTGTGCCTGTGTCTGGGGTCGGGATGTGTGTGTGCACTGTGTGCAGGCGGGGTGTGTGTGCAGGTATGCGTGCGGTGTGTGGTGCGCCTGCGGTTGTGGGTGTGGTGGAGGGTGGGTGGCGCAGAGACACAGCTAGGCAAAGGACAGTGCAGTGTGTGGGGGGGGCGGGGGGGCGGGAGAGGTGAGGGGGCGGGGTTCATAATCTGAAAGGTGAAAGGCACAGGGACGCACGGACGCACCCACCCACCCACGCACGCACGCACGCACGCAGGCAGGCACCCAGCCACGCACCCACCCACCCACCTGCCCACGCACGCACGCGTCCACGCACCCACCCACGCACGTGCCCGTCCACACTGTTGTGTGACGAGCTGGGTGGATCTAAGCGTGTGATGACTCTGTCCATCGGGTGGAAATCGCAGATCTCAGTGAGGTTATGATGGGAGCAGGGGCTTTGACGCAGTGCGACGGAGAACACACTGATGATCGACTTCAAGGTCAATAGAAACCTCCCAGAAGGAAATCACAGCACTTTATCATAAAGTTTGGTGTAGCTATTTGTTCTGGCATAGTCACCAAGTGTAAACGGTTCATTTCTGAATGTCATTTCTGTCCCGCTGAGTCCTCCCTGCCTTCAGGTGCGCCAGCGAGGGGTGCAGGTTTCTCTCCAATCCACGGCCATGCATCGTTTTCGCCCTGTTCAAAAAAAAAACCACAAAGACCAAAACGTATTTGTTTATCTTGGCCTGTTTTCCGGGCCGAGGCCAAAGACCTCTTCAAGCGTGTCCAAAGGATCTGACAGGATGGGAGGGAGGGTGCAGGTCAATCCACGGGTCAGGAGATCCACAGAAGCTGTCACAGCTGTGACTCGGGCCTTTTTCAGAAACAGGCCCATTTGGATGATTCCCTGGACAGGAGTCACCCCAGGAGTTTCCTTGAAGGGATCGAGTTGAGCTGCAGGAGTCGGGAGCGTGACCCCGCCGCCGCCAGAGGGCCTCCTCAGCCCGGCAGGCCGGCCTGCAGGCAGGCAGGCAGGGGCTATTGTCTGTGGGCCCCACCGCCACCCTCCCCCACCCTCCCCCTGCAGGGCCTCGTCCGATAGCTTCATTCAGATGCAGAAAGCTTTCCAGTCAAGTCAGAGCCTTTGACTTCGCCTCGAGCTTCTCTCCATTGAATGGTGATCCGCCCCACCCACCCCTCCTCCCATCGCCATCCCCATCCCCATCCCCCCATTCCATGTCTCCACCTCGAGACTGCCCCTTTCGGCACCGTGCGGAGGAAGGGGGCTGGGGGGTGGGGAGGGAGGCCGAGGGACACACTCGCCTCGTGTCAGGCCAAAGGAGTCTCCTCCTTTTCTGTCACCCAGGAAACCCCGCTCACGCGTGCGAGGATCACGGACGTGCGTCGAAGCAGCCATCGTCCCTTGACAGCTTCCCCTCCGTGGGAGGAGGTTTTCATTCCTGCCCGCCTCCAGTTCCGTTCCGTTCAGTCGCTCAGTCGTGTCCGACTCTTTGCGACCCCACGAATCGCAGCACGCCAGGCCTCCCTGTTCATCACCATCTCCCGGAGTTCACTCAGACTCACGGCCATCGAGTCCGTGATGCCATCCAGCCATCTCACCCTCTGTCGTCCCCTTCTCCTCCTGCGCCCAATCCCTCCCAGCATCAGAGTTTTTTTTCCAATGAGTCCACTCTTCTCGTGAGGTGGCCAGAGTCCTGGGGTTTCAGCTTTCGCATCATTCCTGCCAAAGAAATCCCAGGGCTGATCTCCTTCCGAATGGACCGGTTGGATCTCCTTGCAGTCCAAGGGACTCTCGAGAGTCTTCTCCAACACCACAGTTCAAAAGCATCCATTCTTCGGCGCTCAGCCTCCTTCACAGTCCAGCTCTCACATCCACACATGAGCAAGGAAAAACCATAGCCTTGACTAGACGGACCTTAGTCGGCAAAGTCACGTCACCGCTTTTGAAGATGCTATCTAGGTTGGTCACCACTTTTCTTCCAAGGAGTCAGCGTCTTTTAATGTCATGGCTACAGTCACCATCTGCAGTGATTCTGGAGCCCCCCAAAATAAAGTCTGACCCTGTTTCCACTGGTTCCCCATCTATGTCCCACGAAACGATGGGACCGGACGCCATGATCTTCGTTTTCTGAATGTTGAGCTTTAGGCCAACGTTTTCACTCTCCTCTTGCACTTTCCTCAAGAGGCTTTGTAGCTCCTCTTCCCTTTCTGCCATACGGGTGGTGTCATCTGCATATCTGAGGCCATCGATATTTCTCCCGGCCATCTTGAGTCCAGCTTGCGTTTCTTCCAGTCCAGCGTTTCTCATGATGTCCTCTGCATAGAAGTGAAAGAAGCAGGGTGACAATAGACAGCCTTGACGTCCTCCTTTCCCAATCTGGAACCCAGTCTGTCGCTTCCTGACCTGCCTACGGATTTCTCAAGAGGCAGGTCGGGCGGTCTGGTATTCCCATCTCTCTCAGCCTTCAGAGAGACAGAAAAGGAGGGAGGGGCAGAGCGTTCCTCTGGCGCCGGCCGGCTCTGTAGTCACTCGAATCCAAAACACTCCATCGGGCACGGAGGTTCACGTGCGGTGGGCTGGAGTGGGGTGGGGACGGCGGCCTACTCCGAACCCTAGCCGTTTTCCCTCCTCTGGAACCTGGAAAAGGAACCTAGGAAAAGCTGAGCTGCTGTCTGTGTGCGTGAGTGCGTGCACGTACACGTGTACGTGAGAGACGGCACGTTGTCCATGTGCGTGTGCGTGTGCATGGACGTGAGAGGAAAAGGGGAAAAAAAGGAAAGAAAGGAGGAGAAAAAAAAAAAAAAAAAAAAAAAACAACCCAGAAGGAGGGAAGGACGAAATAGGTGAGTTAGTAGGGCCTCCGTGTCGTGGAAAGAGTTTCTGAGCACAGATCCTCCGTTCAGTGAATCAGCGATCGTATCTCCTCTACAGGAGGCCGTGATGTCGATGGACGGGTCCGGGAAAGCAGGCCTGGGGTGCAAGCGATCGGGTATTTTCTTTCCCCTCAGAGGCACTTGTAGGGAAACCAAGGAAACACACAGGTTCATCCCTGGAGCGGATTCGAGACACCAGTCGGCGGAGGGAGAGGCAGTCTAGGAGACTGATTTCTAGACGTCAGGGTCGGGTCCTGGAGCGGGTTGCCATGTCCTTCTCCAGGAGGCCTTCCTGGCCCAGGGATGGAACCCGGGTCTCCAGGAGTGTGTACCCGCGTTTCTCAGAAACACCCTCTGGGCCCCTAAGGAACCTGTGGCAATCACGAGCGCCAAGGAGATAAGAATCCTCCACTGAGAGTTTCCCAAGTCTGGAAGGACCAGATCGAGAGAAAAAGAGAAAGGATTCCCTTCTGCCGACAGGGGTGTTGTACGAAGGGACCAAGGGGATGGCCGTCTTTCCAAATTCACATGTTCAACATTGTGTCCTTTCGGTCCTCTGTGTTCTCTTTGTATCTGGAAAGCAACAGGTGGAACGGTATAGGTCCTTTCATTATTTTATTTTTCTTTCTGTCTTTTTCCCGCCCGTCCGTCCATCCCTCCATCTGTCTTCTCTCTGTCTCTGTCGCTTTTCACTCAGGTTAGGGAAATTAAAAAAACAAAAAAACAAAAACAAAGGAGGAATCTGTATCTCTGCAGGTCAGGAAGCTACAGTTAGAACTAGACACGGAAACCCAACAGGCTGGTTCCAAATAGGGAAAGGAGTCCATCAAGGCTGTCTATCGCCACCCTGCTTATTTAACCTACAGGCTGAGTACACATCATGAGAAACGCTGGGCTGGATGAAGCGCAAGCTGGAGTCAAGATTGCCGGGAGAAATATCAATCACCTCAGATACGCACATGACACCACCCTTATGGCAGAAATGAAGTATGGGCGGGTTGGGGGGGGGGGGCGCGGGGAGGGGCGTTACAAAGTCATGGTCGTTTCAGGTGTTCAGATTCTTTTCCCTCAGAGGTTCATGCAAAGTCATACGTCTACTTTCCTGCGCTGGCATAGGATCCTGGTGCCCGTGGATTGTTCTGACGTCCAGTTTATGTGTACGCGTTCAACCCGACCTCCTAAGGGGACCGCCTGCTCCTCCCCGCCCCCAATCCTGTGTTCCTCAAGAAGTCAGGCGTCCACTGTAGCATCCTCTTCCTCAGTTCACCCAACGCCATGACAGAAGTCATTCCTCCAGCTTTCCCATCGGTTCTCTACACCTCGCCTGATGATGGCGGGGGACCGGAAGACTGACCGTTCTGAAGAATGACGCAAGAGCTCTGGGTGAAGGCTCCTACGACTCGCTCGGTGAAGTGGGTGGCGTGTCAATCCGTAGAGACCGTGGAAGGGATGCCCCAAGTGGCAAACACCATCGCTCTCAGTGGCGGTCCGTTTGCTTGTCTGCAGCGAGGGACGGAAGAGAGGCTTCCACCTTCCACAGAGAAAGCTATCCCTAGCGTCCCGAGCATGTTTGACCACCACCCCACCCCGCCGCCCCAGGTGACAGGCGTGACAGGTCAGACTGTAGCAATCGTCACGTCAAGGGTGTACGCACAACAGGCAGACTCATCTGAAAGGCACCCTGTCCTGTGAAGGTGGAGGGAGGGGAGGGAGGGGCAGAGGGATGGCGAGGAAGGGAAAGAGAAAGAGAGGGACAGGAACGCACACGGTGGGGGCGGAGGGGGTGGGGGGAGGCGGTCGGGGGCCAGCGTGAGGAACTCCGCCCATGGCAAAGGTCACGAGGAAGGAGGCTTGGCACACGCAAAGGCGTGATCAGGCCTCCGGAAACCCCCCGTTCCCGAGCATCTACCCCCAAAGCCAGAGTCTACCTAGAAAGGACGCGTCTCGTGGGTTGGTTAGGAATGACGTGGGTGAAGGGTTTTTCACGTGTCGGGCCAATCATGACGGCTCATCCCCGGCCCTGGGTGTGACGAGGGCGTCTCAGGTCAAACCTCTCTGCTGACAGACCGGCTCGCGTGACAGGGTCATCCGCACTCCCGCCACGACGCACACGAGTGTCGACGACCTCTCCACCGTAAACAGCACAGAGAGTCTGGGAGTCTTTGGAGAGTCTTCGTGAGCACAGGGCTTTTCTCACGGTGGTCGAGTCCACGATTGCCGCCAGGCCTCCACATCCTTAGGCACCTGGGAATCTATGAATCCGTGTCGTTGGAATATAGAAAAGGACATAGAGTCGTTTGGAAGGGGAGCAATACTGGACTCTGTGAGTCCATGAATGTTCTCTTTTGGAATAGATTCCCTGTCCTTTGGGATCCAGCCCTGTGTCCTTGCTATGTAAACATGTCACTCGATCACTCTCTTAAGCCTAAAGAGACCTTCAGGGCACCATGGGGGAAAGGGATTTCATGTGTTGGGCTGATGGTTGCTGCTACATCTCCATGTTCCCTGCCCTTAGAGTGAATCTAACTAGCATAGAGGAGACATAAGGATTCACCTTTCAGAGGAATCATGTGACCTTTGGGTTCAACCCATTCCTTTCTTGATTGGAACTCACGACACCCTCACCCTACAGGCATGTACCTTTATCTGGAGGGTGGTGCCTGGTTTAAGAAAAAAACACCCTTGGAACACAGAAGTGTTTTGGGGATCAGAAAGAAAGGATCATCACATGTCAGCAGGCCTCACGGCCAGAAGATGATGTCATATCCCTGAGACCCCCCCTTTTTTTTTTTTTTTTTTCGTACATTTATGTGAAGCACCTGATTTTGAGAAAGGTCGGGACTCCTGGCCCCCACGTGACTCTGTAGTCATCCCTATATGTCACCAAAGGTAGAGAGGCAAACCCAACACGAAAGAAATCGGATCCGTCTCCGGAAAGACCGATACCCCCATGTCGCTTCTTTCTTGCTCCCCGTTTCTCTGGCTGAATTCCAAGTTATTCAGCCTCTTTTCCTCCACTCATTTTCCTACGACACTATCCGTTTCTAATCTCTCTATATCTCTGTCATTAAATACGTATTTATCCAAGGACGCCAACGCCGTCCCCACCTTCGAATTCCCTGGATCCAACGGGGCTGGACCCGGGCAGGAGGCGGCGTGTGGTGGTGTGTCTGGGGCATGCGCAGGTGGTGCCGCGTGGGTGTATGTGTGTGTGGGGGGAGGGGTAATGTGTGTGGTGTGTGTATAGGTTCCACGTGAGGCCGAGTGTGTGTCGGGTGGGCACCATGGGTGTGTGCCTGTGGGATGCGCCTGTGGGTGCGGGCGTGGCCGGAAGGGGGTGGGGCGTGCAGAGACAGTGGCCCAGAGACACAGCCAGGCAAAGGACAACGCAGTGTGTGTGTGTGTAGGGGGTAGGGGGGAGTGTGTGGTGTGTGGCCTGTGTGAGCGGGGTGCGAACGGGCTGTGTGTGTGTGTGTGTGTGTGTGTGTGTGTGTGTGTGTGTGTGTGTGTGTGTGTGTCTGGGGTCGGGATGTGTGTGTGTGCACTGTGTGCAGGCGCGGTGTATGTGCGGGTATGCGTGTGGTGTGTAGGGTGCGCCTATGGTTGTGGGTGTGGTGGAGGGTGGGTAGCGCAGAGACACAGCTAGGCAAAGGACAAGGCAGTGTGTGTGGGGGGGCGTGGGGAGCGGGAGAGGTGGGGGAGGCGGGGTATGTGTGGGGGCGCGTGGTGTGTGCGGGGGTGGGGGTTTTGTGGGCGGGGGTGGGGGTGTGCGTATGGTTACGCACGTGGTGTGTGGGCAGAGCCAGAGGAGGGGGAGACAGCGACAGCCAGGCCAAGGACAATGCAGTGTGTGTGTGTGTATGGGGGAGCGGGGGGAGTGTGTGGTGTGTGGTGTGCGGTGTGTGGCGTGTGCGGGCCGGGTGCCTAAGGGCTGGGGGTATGTGTGCGTGTGTCTGTGCGCGTGTGCGTGTGGCGGGGTGGTGGTTGGGGGGGGGTGGGGGTGGTCCGGGATGCGTGTGTGCACGCGCTGGGTGCAGGCGGGGTGTGTGTGCGGATATGCGTGCGGTGTGTAGGGTGTTCCTGCGGGTGGTGCGGGCAGAGACAGAGGCAGAGAGTCGCAGCCAGGCAAAGGACGACGCAGTGGGTGTGTGGTATGGGCATGGTGTGGGGGGTGGGGTGGGGTGGGGTCTGCGTGTGGTGTGTGTGGTGGGCGGGCAGAGACAGATCCAGTCAGGCAGAGGATCACGTGCACGGATGGATATCCCGCATCATCTGCTTGTGTTTTCTGAGCTCACTCAGCACCTCCGCGATCAAGACCACTCCCACGAAATGTGAGTCTGCCCCCACCAGCCAGCACTTGTCTTTGGCCAGGCAGACAGGGGAGTGTTCCGAGTTTGGGGGGGGGGGGAGGGGGGGCGGGGTTGGCGACTCGCTGTCACCAGGCCAGCTTGGGTCCTCGCGTTCTGCCCCTGAACCTGACTGGAGCAAGTGGATCCGTGTGATCTGTCGTGGCTCTGTTTGAAATCCTTGGCGGGAGAAGGAAGATTTCCCCCCACGCCAGGGGAGACAAGCCCCCAGAAAGTCACCTCCCCGGGGTTCCAATAGCTGTTCTCCAAATCGATGAAGTTTCCCAAAGGAGATGTCCCGTCCCAAGCAAAAAAGCCCCAATGGCTCCCCATGGACCTCTGGCCCAAGGTGCCGCTCCCACACAGCCTCCTTCCACAGCCCCAGGGCATTCAAGAGTTCGCCGGCCCGGCCCGCTCCATCCGTGGTCCCCCCGCAGGGCCATCTGAAAAAGCGACCGACAGGCAGGTGGCGCCCGACAGCCAACCCACTGTCCAGAGAGCCGGCCGCGGCATAGAAGCTCCGAGGGAGACCGGCAGGGACTCGTTGCCAGACGGGGGGCCCATCCTAGGGCGCAGTTTCTCCGCTCAGTCACCGACGTGGACAGGAAAGCGGGACACGCCAACACTTCTCGGGAACGTCTCTGGGCGAGGTACGACGGACGCACGGACGGACAGACGGAGGGGGTGGGGGGGGGTGGGGGAGGGGGAGGGGGAGCATTCTTGACCGCACGCCCGCACCCACCGACGCACGCACGCAGGCACGCACGTAGGCACGCAGGCACGCAGGCACGCAGGCACGCAAGCACGCAAGCACGCACCGACCGACCGACGCCGGGGTCCAGCCCTGGTGGATCCAGGGTGATTCGAGGGTGGGGATGGAATCGGCGTCCTAGGAAAAAAGTTAATTCATTATAGATATACAGAGAGAGATTACAAACGGATCGTGTCGTAGGAAATATTAGTGGCGAAAAAGAGGCGGAATCACTTGGTTTAGGAGGAATCGCATCCATGCTGCAGATGCGAATTCAGCCAGAAAAACGGGGAGCAAGAGAGAAACGACAGAGGGGAATCCGTCTTTCCAGAAACTGATCCCATTTCTTTGATTTTTAGGCTTGCTTCTAACCTTTTGTTACACATAGGGATGAATCCAGAGTCACGCGGGGGTCAGCAATCCTGACCTTTCTCAAAATCAGCTGCTTTCCCTCCAAGGAAGGTCTTAGGGGTTTTCCATCATCTTCTGGCCACGAGGCCTGCTGACATTTTATGATCCTTTGTTCTGATCCCCAAAACACTCACGTTTTCCAAGGGGTTTTTTTGTGAAACCAGGCACCACCCTCCGGATAAAGTTGCATTCCTAAAGGGTGAGGGTGTCGTGAGTCCCGATCAAGAAAGGCACTGATGTCACTCAAGGTTCACAGGATTCATCTGAAAGGTTCATACTTATTTCTCCCCAGAGACACTGCTAGGCAAAGGACAAGGCAGTGTGTGTGTGGGTGGGGGGGTGCGAGAGAGGTGGGGGGCGGGGTATGTGTGGGGCCTCGGTGTGTGCGGGGCAGGCGGTGTGTGTGGCGTTGGCGGCGGGAGGGGTGTGTGTGTCTACGCATTAGGTGTGTGGGCAGAGACAGAGGAGATGGGGAGAGTCACAGCCAGGCCAAGGACAATGCAGTGTGTGTGTGGGGGGGGGGGGGCGGAGGCGGGGGAGGGGAGGAGTGTGCGGTGTGTGGTGTGTGCGGGCGGGGTGCGAACCGACTGGGTGAGTGTGTGTCTGGGATCGGGATGTGTGTGTGCACTGTGTGCAGGCGGGGTGTGTGTGCGGATCTGCGTGTGGTGGGTGGGGTGCCCCTGTGGGTGTGGGTGTGGGTGTCGGTGTGGCCGGTGTGTGTTTGGGGGGAGGTGGCGCAGAAACAGAGGCCCAGTGACACAGCTAGGCAAAGGACAAGGCAGTGTGTGTGGGGGGTGGGGGGGGGGAAGGGGGCGTGCGGGAGGGGTGGGGGAGTGGGATGTGTACAGGGGCGTGGTGTGTGCGCTCGTCGCGTGGAATTTATGGGGAGGGGGTGTGTGTGTGTAATTGTGGCGTTGGGGGCGGGGCTGGGTGCGTGTGGCCTCAGCATGTGGTGTGTGGGCAGAGACAGAGGCGAGGCGGAGAGTCACAGCCGGGCCAAGGACTAGGTAGTTGGGGGGGCCGGGGGGGGGGGGGGAATCGGGGGAGTTTGTGGTGTGTGGCGTGTGCCGGCGGGCTGGGTGTGGGTGTGTCTGGGTACGGGATGTGTGGGTGCGCGGTGTGCAGGCCGAGTGTGTGCGCGGGTATGCGTGTGGTGTGTAGGGTGCCGCTGTGGGTGTGGGTGTGGGTGTGGGTGTGGCCTGTGGGTGCGAGGGGTGGTGGCGCAGAGACAGAGGACAAGAGACACTGCTAGGCAAAGGACAAGGCCGTGTGTGTGTGTGGGTGGGGGGGTGCGAGAGAGGTGGGGGCGGGGGTATGTGTGGGGCCTCGGTGTGTGCGGGGGTTGGGGTGTTTATGGGCAGGCGGTGTGTGTGGCGTTGGCGGCGGGAGGGGTGCGTGTGTCTACGCATTAGGTGTGTGGGCAGAGACAGAGGAGATGGGGAGAGTCACAGCCGGGCCAAGGACAATGCAGTGTGTGTGTGTGAGGGCGGAGGCGGGGGAGGGGAGGAGTGTGCGGTGTGTGGTGTGTGCGGGCGGGGTGCGAACCGGCTGGGTGAGTGTGTGTCTGGGATCGGGATGTGTGTGTGCACTGTGTGCAGGCGGGGTGTGTGTGCGGATCTGCGTGTGGTAGGTGGGGTGCCCCTGTGGGTGTCGGTGTGGCCGGTGTGTGTGGGGGGGGAGGTGGCGCAGAGACAGAGGCCCAGTGACACAGCTAGGCAAAGGACAAGGCAGTGTGTGTGGGGGGGGAGGGGGAAGGGGGCGTGCGGGAGGGGTGGGGGAGTGGGATGTGTACAGGGGCGTGGTGTGTGCAGTCGTCGCGGGGAATTTATGGACGGGGCGGGGGGTGTGTGTAATTGTGGCGTTGGGGGCGGGGCTGGGTGCGTGTGGCCTCAGCAAGTGGTGTGTGGGCAGAGACAGAGGCGAGGCGGAGAGTCACAGCCGGGCCAAGGACTAGGTAGTTGGGGGGGTGGGGGGGGGGGATTGGGGGAGTTTGTGGTGTGTGGCGTGTGCCAGCGGGCTGGGTGTGGGTGTGTCTGGGTTCGGAATGTGTGTGTGCACGGTGTGCAGGCGGGGGGTGTGTGTGCGGGTATGCGTGTGGTGTGTAGGGTGCCGCTGTGGGTGTGGGTGTGGGTGCGGGTGTGGCCTGTGGGTGCAAGGGGTGGTGGCGCAGAGACAGAGGACCAGAGACACTGCTAGGCAAAGGACAAGGCAGTGTGTGTGTGTGTGTGTATGGGGGAGCGGGGGGAGTGTGTGGTGTGTGGTGTGCGGTGTGTGGCCTGTGCGGGCCGGGTGCCTACGGGCTGGGGGTATGTGTGCGTGTGTGTGTGCGCGTGTGCGTGTGGCGGGGTGGGGAGGGGGGTGGGGGTGGTCCGGGATGCGTGTGTGCACGCGCTGGGTGCAGGCGGGGTGTGTGTGCGGATATGCGTGCGGTGTGTAGGGTGTTCCTGCGGGTGGTGCGGGCAGAGACAGAGGCAGAGAGTCGCAGCCAGGCAAAGGACGACGCAGTGGGTGTGTGGTATGGGCATGGTGTGGGGGATGGGGTGGGGTGGGGTCTGCGTGTGGTGTGTGTGGTGGGCGGGCAGAGACAGATCCAGTCAGGCAGAGGATCACGTGCACGGATGGATATCCCGCATCATCTGCTTGTGTTTTCTGAGCTCACTCAGCACCTCCGCGATCAAGACCACTCCCACGAAATGTGAGTCTGCCCCCACCAGCCAGCACTTGTCTTTGGCCAGGCAGACAGGGGAGTGTTCCGAGTTTGGGGGGGGGGGGGCGGGGGGGCGGGGTTGGCGACTCGCTGTCACCAGGCCAGCTTGGGTCCTCGCGTTCTGCCCCTGAACCTGACTGGAGCAAGTGGATCCGTGTGATCTGTCGTGGCTCTGTTTGAAATCCTTGGCGGGAGAAGGAAGATTTCCCCCACGCCAGGGGAGACAAGCCCCCAGAAAGTCACCTCCCGGGGTTCCAATAGCTGTTCTCCAAATCGATGAAGTTTCCCAAAGGAGATGTCCCGTCCCAAGCAGAAAAGCCCCAATGGCTCCCCATGGACCTCTGGCCCAAGGTGCCGCTCCCACACAGCCTCCTTCCACAGCCCCAGGGCATTCAAGAGTTCGCCGGCCCGGCCCGCTCCATCCGTGGTCCCCCCGCAGGGCCATCTGAAAAAGCGACCGACAGGCAGGTGGCGCCCGACAGCCAACCCACTGTCCAGAGAGCCGGCCGCGGCATAGAAGCTCCGAGGGAGACCGGCAGGGACTCGTTGCCAGACGGGGGGGCCCATCCTAGGGCGCAGTTTCTCCGCTCAGTCACCGACGTGGACAGGAAAGCGGGACACGCCAACACTTCTCGGGAACGTCTCTGGGCGAGGTACGACGGACGCACGGACGGACAGACGGAGGGGGTGGAGGGGGTGGGGGGGTGGGGGAGGGGGAAGGGGAGCCTTCTTGACCGCACGCCCGCACCCACCGACGCACGCACGCAGGCACGCACGCAGGCACGCAGGCACGCAGGCACGCACCGACCGACCGACGCCGGGGTCCAGCCCTGGTGGATCCAGGGTGATTCGAGGGTGGGGATGGAATCGGCGTCCTAGGAAAAAAGTTAATTCATTATAGATATACAGAGAGAGATTACAAACGGATCGTGTCGTAGGAAATATTAGTGGCGAAAAAGAGGCGGAATCACTTGGTTTAGGAGGAATCGCATCCATGCTGCAGATGCGAATTCAGCCAGAAAAACGGGGAGCAAGAGAGAAACGACAGAGGGGAATCCGTCTTTCCAGAAACTGATCCCATTTCTTTGATTTTTAGGCTTGCTTCTAACCTTTTGTTACACATAGGGATGAATCCAGTGTCACGCGGGGGTCAGCAATCCTGACCTTTCTCAAAATCAGCTGCTTTCCCTCCAAGGAAGGTCTTAAGGGTTTTCCATCATCTTCTGGCCACGAGGCCTGCTGACATTTTATGATCCTTTGTTCTGATCCCCAAAGCACTCACGTTTTCCAAGGGGTTTTTTTGTGAAACCAGGCACCACCCTCCGGATAAAGTTGCATTCCTAAAGGGTGAGGGTGTCGTGAGTCCCGATCAAGAAAGGCACTGATGTCACTCAAGGTTCACAGGATTCATCTGAAAGGTTCATACTTATTTCTCCCCAGAGACACTGCTAGCCAAAGGACAAGGCAGTGTGTGAGTGCGGGGTAGGGTGGGGTGGGGTAGGGGGGTGGCGAGGGGGAGTGCGGGAGAGGTGGGGGAGCGGGATGTGTGCGCGGGCGTGTCGTGTGCCGTCGTCTCGGGGTGTTTATGGGCGGGGGGGGGGGGTGTGTGGCGTTGGAAGCGGGGCTGGGTGCGTGTGGCCTCAGCGTGTGGTGTGTGGGCAGAGCGAGAGAAGAGGAGAGGTGGAGCATCACAGCCAGGCCAAGGACAACGCAGTGTGTGTGTGTATGGTTGAGGGGGGGGTAGTGTGTGGTGTGTGGCGTGTGCGGGCGGGGTGCGAACGGGCTGGGCGCGTGTGTGCCAGTATGCGTGCGGTGCGTAGGGTGCGCCTGTGGTTGTGGTGGAGGGGGTCGGCGCAGAGACACAGCTAGGCAAAGGACAAGGCAGTGTGTGTGGGCGGGGGGGGGGGGAAGGGGGCGTGCGGGAGGGGTGGGGGAGTGGGATGTGTACAGGGGCGTGGTGTGTGCAGTCGTCGCGTGGAATTTATGGGGAGGGGGTGTGTGTGTGTAATTGTGGCGTTGGGGGCGGGGCTGGGTGCGTGTGGCCTCAGCATGTGGTGTGTGGGCAGAGACAGAGGCGAGGCGGAGAGTCACAGCCGGGCCAAGGACTAGGTAGTTGGGGGGGCGGGGGGGGGGGGGAATCGGGGGAGTTTGTGGTGTGTGGCGTCTGCCGGCGGGCTGGGTGTGGGTGTGCCTGGGTACGGGATGTGTGGGTGCGCGGTGTGCAGGCCGAGTGTGTGCGCGGGTATGCGTGTGGTGTGTAGGGTGCCGCTGTGGGTGTGGGTGTGGGTGTGGGTGTGGCCTGTGGGTGCGAGGGGTGGTGGCGCAGAGACAGAGGACAAGAGACACTGCTAGGCAAAGGACAAGGCAGTGTGTGTGTGGGTGGGGGGGTGCGAGAGAGGTGGGGGGCGGGGTATGTGTGGGGCCTCGGTGTGTGCGGGGGTTGGGGTGTTTATGGGCAGGCGGTGTGTGTGGCGTTGGCGGCGGGAGGGGTGCATGTGTCTACGCATTAGGTGTGTGGGCAGAGACAGAGGAGATGGGGAGAGTCACAGCCGGGCCAAGGACAATGCAGTGTGTGTGTGTGAGGGCGGAGGCGGGGGAGGGGTGGAGTGTGCGGTGTGTGGTGTGTGCGGGCGGGGTGCGAACCGGCTGGGTGAGTGTGTGTCTGGGATCGGGATGTGTGTGTGCACTGTGTGCAGGCGGGGTGTGTGTGTGGATCTGCGTGTGGTAGGTGGGGTGCCCCTGTGGGTGTCGGTGTGGGTGTCGGTGTGGCCGGTGTGTGTGGGGGGGGGAGGTGGCGCAGAGACAGAGGCCCAGTGACACAGCTAGGCAAAGGACAAGGCAGTGTGTGTGGGGGGGGAGGGGGAAGGGGGCGTGCGGGAGGGGTGGGGGAGTGGGATGTGTACAGGGGCGTGGTGTGTGCAGTCGTCGCGGGGAATTTATGGGCGGGGCGGGTGGGTGTGTGTAATTGTGGCGTTGGGGGCGGGGCTGGGTGCGTGTGGCCTCAGCATGTGGTGTGTGGGCAGAGACAGAGGCGAGGCGGAGAGTCACAGCCGGGCCAAGGACTAGGTAGTTGGGGGGGCCGGGGGGAATTGGGGGAGTTTGTGGTGTGTGGTGTGTGGCGTG
>NW_027184643.1:130000-132500 GCF_032405125.1 Capricornis sumatraensis
ATCCTGGTTAGTTTCTTTTCCTCCGCTGACTAATATGCTTAAATTCAGCGGGTCGCCACGTCTGATCTGAGGTCGCGTCTCGGAGGAGGGCGAGGGAGCGCCCCGCGAGGAGGGTCCCGAGAAGGGGAGACGCGGAGGCCGGCGGCCGACCGCCCCGGGCCCCCCCCTTCCCCGCGCACACGCGGCACCCCGACCGACCGACCGACCGACCCCCGACTACCCGTCGCCCCTCCGGGAGGAGGCAGCGGCGGCGGCGGCAGCGTCGGCGGCGGCGGCCAGCGGGCGGAGAGGGAGAGGCCGAGGCGGGGCGGGGAGCACGAGCCGGCTGCCACGGGACGGACGGGGCGCGGGGCGGCGGAGAGGTGGACGTGGGGGCGGGGGGAGGATCGGGGCACGCGCGGGCGCCGAAGCCCGAACGGGCGACGGGCGCCTCGCGCGCCCCCCTATCTCCCCCCTGCCCCCACGACCGCCCCCGCCCCCGCCCCCGCAGCGGGAGCTCCGGGGCGCGAACCGCGGCACGGCCGCAGCCCGGGGGGAGAGCGCGCAGCGGCGGGCAGACGCCGCGGCGTCCCGCGGGTCACCGCCGAGGCACGCGTCCCCGGGGCGCGGACGCGCACGCGGACTCGGCCTCGGGCGCGAACCGCCCGTCCCGACGGGGCGAGAGCCGCGGGGGGTGTGGCCGGGAAGCGGGCACGGGCCGCGGACGCACGGCGGCGGGGAAGGCACCGCAGGCGTGGGGGTGGGGGTGGGGGGCGCCAGCCGGGCGCCGAGAAACGCCGCCGCCGCGGCGGGCAGGACGGCGATCGACGGCGGACCGGAAGACGCGACCCCACCCCCCGCCACCACCGCGGGCCCCCGCCGCCACGTGGCGCGAGACCGTCCCCAACCCCCGACACCCCGCGGGCAGCAACACCCAAAGGCCGCTTGCGGCGCGAGGAGGCGCTCCCAGGGCGGAAGACCGACCCCAGAAGGCCCGGCAGGCCAGGGGCCTCGGCGCGACCTCGCGGTCCCCTTCTCCCTTCTCGCGGGCAGCGTCTCCCCCCACGGCCACAGAGCCTTCGGGGGGACGCCGTGTCTGCACTTAGGGGGACGGAGGGCCCGGCGGGCCCTGCGAGGACAGCCCCCAGCCGCGCACCCCGGAGGGGCGATTGATCGTCAAGCGACGCTCAGACAGGCGTAGCCCCGGGAGGAACCCGGGGCCGCAAGTGCGTTCGAAGTGTCGATGATCAATGTGTCCTGCAATTCACATTAATTCTCGCAGCTAGCTGCGTTCTTCATCGACGCACGAGCCGAGTGATCCACCGCTAAGAGTCGTACGAGCTTTGTCAAGCGTTTCGCTTCGGCGGGAGACCCCGCCCCTGGCACGGCACACGTCCCGCCACCCCTGGCTCCCTCCCGGGAGGTGGGAGCTGGGTGGGAGGGTTGCCTCCGGCCGGCCAAGTCAGACAGAACACAGCAGAACGGAGGGGCCGGGAAAGGTTTCACACGACGGGGCACCCGGCGCCAACACGCCAGGGTGGGTGCGGGCACCCCACAGGCGCCCGGGGGGTTCCCACCCTCCCCCCAGGGACGCGGGAGGGGCGCGCGCACGCGCCGCACACGGCCACGGGCCACGCGACGACCGCCGGGCAGCCCCCTCCCGACGGCCGCGGCGGCAGTGACCGCGGCGCGGCACGCCGCGCGCCACCCCGGCCCCTCGGGGGACGGCGGAGTCCGGGGGAGACGGGAGGCACGCCTCCCGCCTCCCCGCGGGCCCGACCGCCCCGACCCCAAGGCGGACGGGCGACCCCCCCCAGGGGTCTTTAAACCTCCGCGCCGGGACGCGCTAGGTACCTGGAGAGGGGGAGGCGGGCGAGGGGCACGGCGCGCCCCCATGGGCCACCGCCCCGACGCCGACCACCGACCGCCGACCACCGCATCCCCGCCCGCGGCCGCGCGCGGGCCTCGGCGCTGCCGGCCCGTGACACACGGGGGGCCCCCGCCGCGCGCCGGTCGACCACCGCCCGGAGGGCCCCGCCGGGCGCCAGACAGCCAGCCCCAGCCGTCCCCCCGTAACGGGGCAGAGCCCTTTCCCCACCGCCGCGCCCTCACACGCCCCCCGTACGGGCCCGGCCCCGCCGGACGCCCCCATCCTCTCTCCCCCAACCACCGGGGGTGGGGGGGGCCCCTACCCGCGCCCGCGTTCCCGGGCACCCTTCCCCCCACACCACCACCACCGAGGGCAGAGGGCAGGGGGGGCAGGGGGGCTCCGACGGGAAGCTTGGCGCCCAGCGGGCAGGGGGTCGAGAGGACGGGAGAAACCGGACAGAGACACACAAGCCGCCGGGAGGCGTGTGGGGGGGGTGGGGGTGGGGGTGGGACAGAGCCCCGAGGCCGGGAGGGCGCGGGGAGGCGCCCGGCGACCGCGCGGCAGGCCCAGAGCGGCGGGACGACCGACGACGACCGGCCGAGGCGGACCGGCCCAGGGCCGGCGGCGCGGGAGGCGACGGGGCAGGGCGAG
>NW_027184643.1:135000-162500 GCF_032405125.1 Capricornis sumatraensis
CACCCTCGGGCCCGCGAGGGTCGCAGCGCGCCGCCGCCACCGCGCGGGAGGCACGAGGGGGAGGGCGGGGGGGTGGGGTGCGGCGGGAGGAGGGCGGCGGGGGCCACCCTCCTCTCCCTCCTCCTCCACCCCGCCCGGCCCGGGCCACACCGGGGACGGCCGACGCGCGCCCTCGGCGTCCGTCCGTCCACCCGCCCCAGAGCGGGGCGGGGGAGGCCGGGCGGCGAGGACACGGCGACCGGCCCGCGGGGGGGCGAGACCGGGTACCCCCGTCCCGCGCTCGGGCGAGCGCACCGGGGCGGGGGCGCCCCCTCGTCCAGCACGCGACGGCGGCGGCGGCGGCGGCGGCGACGAAACGGGCGACGGATCGGGGCCGCGGCGGGCCCGGGAAGCGAGGCACACCGGGGCACGGCCCCGGGGAGCAGCAGACGGCGAGGGGACTGAGGCGGACGGACAGACGGAGAGGGGCACCGACGGGATGCAGCCATGCGGGGCCGACACCGCGCGACCGGCGGCGGAGGTGGGGGTGGCCGCACGCCACCGCGAGGGGAACGGCCCAAAGCGACCCGGGGGAGGGGACGCGAGTCGGCCGCCGGGGCCCGCCGCGGGATCTCACCGCCACAGGCCCTCCCGGCACAGGGGCGGTCCCGCGGCACCACCCGGGGACGACCGACTGGCGCCCCCACCCTCGCGGGGCTCACGCCCACCACCACCGCCACCCCCAGAGCCGCAGCCGGCCCGGGGAGAACACTCTCCCGCCGCACACCGGCGGCCCCCCCACGGCCCTGACACGCGCGGGGCCCCCCGCCCCGCCCCCCTCGCTCAGGGCTCCGAGGGCACTGCTCCGCCCGGGGTCGCCACCGGCCCGGCGGAGGCCGGGGGACGACACCCACGTGAGGCGAGGCGAGGCCGGCTCGGGCCCAGACGAGGGGACGGGAACGCGGGCGGTCGCACGCGCCGGACGAGGAGAGGCGAGGCCGGCGGCGGCGGGGAGGGGCCGGCGAGCACGCACGGCAGGGGCCGCGGGACAGGGACGTGGGCGCCGTCCAGGAACCGGAGGAAAAGGACCGGGCACGCGGCCGGGCCCCCAGGAACACCAGCGCGGGATCCCACCGCCACCCGCACGCGAGGGCGGTCCCGCGACGCCTGGGGCGCCGGCCGGCCCCAGCCATCCCCGGAGCGTGGCCCACGACCCGGCCCCGCCGCCAGGGCCGGCGAGCCGTCCACCCGTCTTCCGCCATCCACACGCGACAGATCCGTCTCCCATCTGAGTCTGACCCCCGAGGCTCGACATCCCGGGGACAACGCTCTCGAGCGAGGCGGCCCAGACCGTGACCGCACGCCGCCACCAGCTGCGGCTCGGGGGGCGAGGGCGGGCGCGACGGGCTCCCCCTCACCACCAGCTGCGGGGCCGGGGAGGCCGAGGCCGACCGGGCGTCGCGCCCCGACACAGCCCCCCCCTTCCCCCAGGGCTCGCACCACGGGGGGCCGGCCGCACACACACGGCCCCCCACCTGCCGGACGCCCGGCGGGGCCCAGCGGGACCCTCCCCCGACTCGGAGGGGGGAGGCGCGGGCCGCGGTAGGCAACGAGCGGCACACGGCCCCACCGCGGGGCCGGGGGAGTTCTGCTCTGCCCACGTGCTCTGGCAGTCGCCACGGTGGCCACTGCGCACTCGGGAGGGGCAGCGGCTGGGGGGTCCGGTACCCCAAGGCTCCCTCTCGGATCGCTAGAGAAGGCGTTCTCCCCGAGGGCGCGCCGTCCCTCACCCGGACCGTGTCGCCTTCGGGCCCACGGAGGCGCTCCACGAGCCACCAGTCCTCAGCTGGGTGGGAGGGGCCTGCGGTACAGGGGAGCGGACCACCACACAGGAGCGTGTGCGCGGTCAGGGCCAGAGCGGAGCCCGCGTCCCGCCCCCTGCAAGGCCTCATCCGCCAAGGCCTCCGCGACGAGGGGAACAGGCACGCCTCTCCCTACCGCCTCGACCCCCCCCCCAGAGAGAGCCACTCACGGGACACACACGCCACCGTGGCGGGGACCCGAGGGGGACACCGGGTTAAGGGAAACGACACCACCACTCGGCCTCAGGCACCTGAGGGACGACCTGGAGCGCTCCAGGGGCACCACCGAGGGTCACACGAGGCACGCTCACACACCCGCGTGGGGTGCGCAGCGCGGCGTCGGCGGCGGCACAGCCCTCCCCGCCACAGGGAGGGCCGCTCACCGGGCACACGCCGAGAAGGCGAAGCGAGAGCAATCTGCTGTGTCAGAAGACCAACGGCCCCCACTGACGCCCCGAGGCAAAGGAGACCGAAGATCAGGGCCAGAAGCCACACCCAACCCCTGCCTTCCTCACCCTCCCTGATGGGCAGCGAGGGGGGGAGAAGACAAGCGAGGGGCCCCGCGGACAGACCGAGAAGAGCAGACGCGTTCACTGGGAACGCCCGTCCCTCGTCTGGCACGGCTTAGGCTCGGCCCGGGAGAACACGACCACACCACATCGATCTGTTGAGCCAAGGTGGAGCGGGGGGGAGGCACGGTGAGGACAGTCACCAGAGGGGCCCGCTTTAAGCCTCGCCGGCAACCTCCGCCCCCCCCACCTCGCCTCAGGCGAGAGCGGCCGACGACCCCCAAGAGGAGAACGCCTGACACGTGGCACGGAGCCCACAGGGCGGGGGTCGCCCCAGCCGCAACCAGGTGCCCACAGCGGGGGCGAGGGATGCACAGGGTAGAAGACCCACGCGCCACCTCGCCCCGCCACCCTCGGGTCGCCCAGAGACCGGAGGTGGCACCAAGGGTCGGGTCAGCCAGACGACACCACACAGGAGCCGGCGCACAGGCCCAGGCGGGCGGCTCCAGCGGCAAGGGCCGAACCGGGCACCAGCTGGCGGCCCAGAAGCCCAGAGCCCCGCGTGCGTCCAGAGACCCACAGTCCTCGGTGGCAGACACCAAAGGAGACCGTGTCAGCACTTACCTGGTGGCAAAAAAGGCCTATTAAGGGCGACGAAATGACAGCAGCTGACAGCGGAGCACATCGACGACGCGCAGGGAGGGCCCCCGGAACCTTGTCCCGGCCACCTGTCCCCAACGCTGCCCCATAAACACCAGGCCCCGAGCTCTCTTGGGGGGGGGGGGGGTCATCTGGTCGACCGGGAGGGGGGAGGGGGCGCGTGGTGGCCAAAGCGGGGGCGCGGGCACCAAGGGGGGGCGGGGGGGAAGCTGGCCGAGGACGCCCTCCCCGCCTCGTCCACGCGGGCAGGGGTACCGGTCCGTCCGAGTCTCCGAACGGGGATTTGGCTTCGATGTGCAAAAGGAAAAGAGAAGACAGAACCGTCAGCGAGGCGCTTCCCACGAGACGAGCGGGCCCCGACCAGGGACCGCGCCCGGGGCCCGGACCGTCCTAGACGGGGCACCCAGGACGGCCCGAGCCGGCCCCCACCTCCCGACTGGGATTCAGGGAGCCGGAGAGGGGGGAGCCAAAGTCGCGTCCGACGACCGAGACCCACGAGGGCACGCCGAAGGGTCGAGCGCGCCCTCCCCGGCCACCCGCGGAAGCAGGGTCCGGTCCATCCACGTCTCCGGACCCGTCAGGACTCTGACAAAGAAAAAGCATGTGTGCCGGGAGACGCCTCGGGCGACCGGACCCCACGGGGGGACCGCACACGCGCCTCCCCCGCTCAACCCTCGGGTTCCCCCACCTCCGGAGTGCCACGCGGAAAACACCTCGGGCAGAAAGGACCCGAGGGCCCGGACCCTGGCGCGCCCTCCGGCGACCTCCAAGCCACCGTCTGGGCCGGTCCCCACCTCCGGAGCGGGGCCGAGGGCGAAGCAAACGCTCCTGAGGGCGAAGCAAACGCTCCTGAGGGCGAAGCAAACGCTCCTGAGGGCGGCCCAGGAGGCGTCCGGACCGCCGAGCCCGAGTCCAGGCGCTCCGGGCAGGGAAGACCCTCTCCCCGCCCACCGCGGCGGCCCGGCCCAGGCAGGGTCCGGGCGGTCCGTCCCCGTGGCCGCAGGGGCACGGGGAGATGCTGGTCGACCCGGTCAGGCCGCCCCGCGAGCCGGCTCCGGGGCGCCGCGACGGTCACCCTCCTCAGAAACCTAGAGAACCAATCTCCGGCGACAGCGGGACTGTCCCTAGGCCTCGGCGCCACCGGGACTGTCGCCGCCAGCGTCGCCGGTGTCTGAGAGCTCTGCCTCGGGCCCAGAGGCTGAGTCACAATCCTCCTGAAAGGCCTCGCCGAAGCTCCAGAGGGGAGGGACAATATACAAGCGGCCGCCAGGTGGCTCCCGACAAGCGACTCGAACGTCCCGAGGACGGGTCGCTGTCGCCGGCCGCCGGGGACGCCACCGCGCCGGCCGCCCAGACGCCCGAGCTCGGCCCGGAGCCTCCGCCGCCGAGCGACGCGACGCGACGCGACCCCGGCCGCAGAGGAAGGGAGAGACGCTGGGAAGGATCTCCTCAGGAGGCTGCCACGAAGGAGACTCACTCCCCCACGCGACTCCGGGGTGCTGGGGGGGACATTCCACGGAGACGCCGGCGGGCGGTGGGGGCTCGGGGCGGGGTCGGCGGAGAGAGGGGCACCAGCGGCATCGCAGACTCCCCCGGCCCCCCTCCCCCGAAAGAGAGAGGGAGGGAGGGAGGGAGGGAGGGAGGGAGGGAGGGGCCGGCAAAGCGAAACCAGGCGAGCGCTGCTCGGAGAACAAAGCAGGACTTTGGAAAGCAGACACAGACACGCGAGCCCAGGAGCAAGAAAGGAAAAGGAGGAGACACACTCGGAACCCCCAACAAGAGAAGGCACCACTCAACCTGGGTGGAGACCGTGACAAAGTCCGAAGACAACACACCCAAGCACGCGCCGGTGGGTGGGGAAAGTGCACCTGAGGTCAGGAGAACATGGATTTCAAAGTCACTGAACTGGCCACAAACACCAGAACGGCAGGCGGGCGGGAGGGCGGGCGGGAGGTCTGGGGTGGCAGGGCTGCGGGGGTGGGGGTTGGGAGGGGCGGGGCGGGGGGGCCTGGGGTGCGGGGGCGGGGGGGGGGGGCGGCTGAGGGGCGTGGAGGTGAGGAGGACCGGACCGAGTCGATAGGGATCCACTAAATAAACCCCGTGTTCCATGACAACAGCCAGTTACATGAATACATAACTTTTTGAAGCAGACCAGAAAGGAAATGAAACAGAACCACCAGGCAGGAAAGTCAAGTCATAGAACTGCTCCGGCTGCTTAAAAGTCAGAGAGAGGGAGAGGGGGAGGGGGAGGGGGAGGGGGAGGGAGAGGGAGAGGGGGAGGGGGAGGGAGAGGGGGAGGGGGAGGGGAGGGAGAGGGAGGGGGGAGGGGGAGGGGGAGGGGAGGGAGAGGGGGAGCGAGAACGCAGACACATGTGCATATACGCGTGTCCATATGTATACGCACGCGTATTCGCGTCTATATATACGCGCACACGTGGGTATAAACAAACACGTTCAAAGGGCATGCTCACATACACGCATGTGTCTGTGTGCGCACGTGTATGCCTAGGCGTTTCTACTGTGCGTGTATGCTTGCGTGTATATACGTAGACACAGGCATATAGACACAGACGTCCACGGAGATACACAGGCACGAATACACATGCTCATATGTGCAGATACGTCGGTATCCATAGACACATACATATACACGGGGAAAGCGCAAGCATGTTGCAAAAGGGGCTTTTCTGTCCAAAACGGATCAAGGCGTCAGACAACTCAGCCTCCAAAAGGGAAACGACCCCCGATGAGCGAAGTGGGCAGGCAGGGGGCCCCCGAGCAGACACCTTCCTCCCAAAGAAAGGGAGAACAGACAGACACCCAGAAGCACAAGGTAGAAAACACATCAGCGGCAGGGCTGGGCTGGGCTGGGCTGGGGCTGCCGGGGGTGGGGGCGGGCTCGCGGAAGCACCCCCGGGGCGTTTATCTGGACAAGGATCCTTCTCCTTCGGAGGGGAAAGGCCCAGGAGCTGGAATCGCAATCGCGACAGCAAGTTCGAACCATGAGAAGACAGTGGCTCCTGATCGGTCGAACGCGTCTTTGCTGCCGCTGAGGAACATGTGGGCGGACTCAGAGAGATCACATCTCATCCCCTGGGGCCTCCCAGAGAGAGAAACCACATCCCTAGGGAAAAGAGTCCTGCGATTCCCTCGGAACACTCCACCAAAGAGTCCCCCTTCGACCCAACCCAGCCACTCCACGGAGTGCCCACGGAGGGGACAGAGAAGATACGGACGTGTGTATGTGTGGGATCGACCCCCATACCTAGGTAGACATCCGTACACACAGAAGGAGAGAGCTCTCTGTCTGTGTGCCTACGCCTGTATCTATTCACACACACACACACACACACACACACACACACACACACACACAGAGGAATGGGACTCAACCACCAGAAGGGAATGAAATCTCACAGTCTGCAGGAACTTGGAGAGACCTTTAGAGGGGATGATGCTCAAGGAAATACCTCAGAGCCGTCGTTTCCACGCAGTACCTACCAAACGATACACCGTGAACACAACAGAACCAAAGAGAAACAGGCTCCTAAGATACCACCACGGAGCACATGAGGGGTGGCCCGAGGAGGGAGCGGGGGACACGGTGGCGGGGGGTGGGGTGGGGGAGAGAACGAGTGAACGAGCGCCACCGGTGAGGGAGACAGATGAAGCGGTGCCACCTTCCACTTAGGAAATCCATGAGTCACGGGCACGTCACGACACCAGATGTCATCTGCCGTGACACCAGGTGGTGACGGACGGTCCCTCGCTAGACGTATCCTAGTGATCGCTGCGTCAGGCGCTACACTCGAAGCCATCGTCGGTACAGCTGAAAAGGAACGGGGGAACAGAACACGAAGGAAAAAAAAAAAAAAAAAAGGAAAGGAAGCAGGACGGGAGGAAGGAAAGAAGGCGAAAGGAAACGTTGGCAGTCAGTCAGAGGTCCGTTTGAGAAGAGTGGGACCTGCGTGTGTGTGGAGGGGCGGGGAGTGGGGAGGCGGGGAGAGAAACTAGGGTGAGTAGGAGGACGGGGAGCAGGAGGAGGAGAAAGAAAAGGACCGATGGCCTCGAGGGGGAGGGGGAGATCAAGGATCCAAGGAGTGGACAGGACGGTCAGGTGAGTGCCATAGGGAAAGGAAACGAAGCCAACCCACGAACACCCTCCCCACGGTGGTTGCGTTCAGTCCAAGATCAAGATGTGGGTAGCACGGTGTCCTCCAGCGCACGGGGACGCACAGGCCTGCCTTGGCGTGGGAGTTCAGGATCAGCCTGAACGCTGAAGCCGTTCTGTTCATCCACGGCTGGCACGTACCATGGTCCCACGACATTCACACATCCTAGCAAACCATCGAAAGACTCTCACTCACTCGCCATGAAACACGTAGAGAACAGAAAAGGAGGGACCCGATGGTGGCTGGCTGGCTGGCTGGCTGGCTGGCTGGCTGGCTGGCTGGATGACCATGAGAGTCTGAGGATGGAACCCATGGACAGAAAAGCATCCGATTCCCTTGGGTCAAGAATCGGTCTCGCCTTCTGTGCCTGGTGTCCTTCCTACGTCTGGAGGATTCCCTCCCCCCCCCCCCCACCCCGCTCCCAGCTCGAAGGTGCTCTCAAGGTCCCCGCCGGCACGCTCTCTTCGGAGCGCCCGTCTGAAGGGGAACGTTCTCTTCCACGTCCCCGCCCTGAGACCGCTTCAGCCTGGCCCGCCCCTCCACCCCCGCCTGCCTCTCTCCCTCCTGCTCCTCCTCCTCCTCCTCGGAACTCCTGAGCGCTCCTCGCCCCGGCCTCTCACCCCACACGGTGGCGGTGTTGGCCTAGGTGTGCTCAGGCGCCTCCTCCCCGCATCCCAGGGGACTGCCGCTGTCTCTCGACTGCGTCGTCCTGGGACCATGTGTTTCCCGGCCTTTTCTGCGGGTGGGGGAGACCCGGACGGGCCGGGGCCAGGCGGGGGTGTGGGGGAGCCTGCATGCGGGGGGAAGGGTGGGGGCAGAGAGGAGGAGGAGGGGGAGGAGGGACGACACGACTCCCCAGTGCCAGTGTGTGCCTGTGGCCCGGGAAACAGAGGACGCACCGGGCTGGCTCCGAAAAGGGGATCGGTCCCGAGATCGGGCACGTTTGTTCTTTGCAGAGGCCCTGCAGGTCGAACAGGCAGGGGCAAGGATTGGGCTTCCCGCACGGAGAACTGTTCACCCATCGTGGAAACAGGCGTCTGTCACACCGGGGCTTCGGCTCTCGGTGCGATGTCCACGAGCCGTAGCCACTGAAACGTGCGCGCGCTGGAGCCGGCGCCGTGCAGAGGGCGATCTCATCCGGCTCCTCGTGTCCTTCCAGTGAGTAGGCCCGGATCTCGGGGAGAACAGAAATCCAGAGAGCTGCAGGAACCTGACCGTCACGCTTTCAGAAGCCAAGGGAACCAGAAATGAGGTTCACTCGCGTGTGGGTCTGTCTCTCCACGGGACGAATCCTCTCTGTGAGCAGATGAGGGTTCCGGGGGCCCCGTGGAGCAGAGAGGATAGACCGTTCCCTCAGGCCCCCTGCTCCTCCCATGCACGCGCACGCTCCCCAACGGTCGGTCCTAGGAACAGCCTGCCCCAGAGGAGCGTGCTGGCCACCACCCACCTCCACGGAGACGGAGACGGCAGTGTCCGTCCGCGTCAGTCATCCTCGTCCAGAGTCCCCGGGCTGCGTGCCCTCGCCTTCACGCCTGGCGCCGTCCGTTCTGTAGGTTTGTGTCGAACCTGCCCGGAGCCCTGTGCCATCGTCCCGGATCAGGGGTTCGGTGGAAAACACCCCGTCCCCCCGCCTCATCGGCAGGTGGATCCTTCACCACTGGGCCACCAGGCAGGGAAGTCCCTTCACAGCCTTCTAAAAGCATCTACCCTGAAACATTCCATGTCGTCCTCCAAAATCACTGGACCATCACGACTGAAATGAAGGAAACTATGTGAGTTCAAGAATGTCTTCACTCCTCAGTGCTTCTTGCTTTAGAACCACGAAGGCATCTCTCTCTCTCTCTCTCTCTCTCTCTCTCTCTCTCTCTCTCTCTCTCTCTCTCTCTCTCTCTCTCTCACACACACACACACACACACACACACACAGAGGGGGCTCATCGTCCAAAAGAAACCAACTGTTGTGTTTAATCCATCCCCTTTGTTGTGGCCGTTGTGCCATCGCTAGTCAAAGAAGCTGATCTCATGTGGAATCCGATGTCTTCTCTAGGACACTTCAAGAAGCAGCAAGAGTGCCGGTTTGTGAGAAACGAAGGTCAACCCGTCACGATGCGATCCCTTTTCCTGGCCTGATCGTTCAGAAACTCTCCCATCCCAAGCGGGGGACGTCAGGATATCCATCTTGAGTTTGGGACTGGGGCTTCCCCGGCGGCTCCGTAGGAAACCATCCCGTGCCCGCGCAGGAAACACGGGTTTCATCCCCGGCCCGGGAAGATCCCACGTGCTACAGAGCCACGAAGCCCATAGGCCTCGCCGATGGAATCTGTGCTCTCGATCCTGGCCGCTGCGAGCGCTGAGCCCACACCCAGCAGCCAGTGAAGCCCACGTGCCCCAGAGCCCACGCTCCCCAAGAGGAACCACAGCCACGAGAAGCCCAGACACACAAGCGCAGAGCGGCCCCCTCCTCCACGGAGAGAGAACGGCTCGCACGGCAGTGAAGGCGCAGCACACCCCCACAGACATCAAAGACATCCCGTGATTCGAAAGCAAGACGGGGTCTGGGATGGGATGCCGTCGGCCAAGACCTCGTCCTATCCCTCGGGAAGCTCGCTGACTCTGCGGTAGAGGAGATCAAGAGACCGCCGCTCACCGTGCCATCGGAAGTGTGGGAAGCTCTCCCTACAGTGCTGAGAGCCCAGTGGAGACGTGACCCGTGGGGACCGTGAGCGTGCCTGTTCTCGTGAAGAAGTCCTTCCCAGTCCGGGCTCTGGAGATCGGCCTGCAGACAGTGGACGGCCATCCCTCTCGGCTCCCTGCAGGCCCACGGGTCCGGGCGCGCTGTGCCCCCAGCATCTGCTCGCATCTTCTGGGCCCGTCTCCCCCATGGTGCTCCACTCGCTTTGAATCCTTCTCCCCTCTCGTCTGACATGTTTTCTTTCCTGTTCGACTCTTTCCGGCTCCCCAGGCACCACTTCGCATCGTTCTTCTCTTCTCATCGCACTCGTCTCGTGGAAAGAATTCCACGTATCTCTGCCCTGTGCCCCAAGGAGTCTGTCATCGCTCCATTCATCTGGGGATGGACTGGCACGCAGGCAACCCCGGCCCACGAAAACCGTGGTTCCGTGTGGATGGAACGACTCGCCGACGACCGCAGGGGGCTTGTGGACGTGGACGGCTGGCACCGGGGAGTCGTCCTGCGGACACACCCTCGGGCACCATCGCGTTCGCGGGAGCGTTTGGGTTGCCGTCGTGGTCGCCGCCGTATTCCCTAAGACGTGTGCGGTCGCACTGGATTCCGACGGCGTCTATTGGAAAAGAATGGATCCTTCCCCGGATCCCCTCCGAAGGACTTCGAAAAGAGTCGTGGTCGAGACATGATCGATCTTTCCAACACTCTCACTTCTGGGTAGACATCTAAAGAAAAGAGACACAGAATCTAAATCTCAGAGAGACATCTGCACTCCCATGTCCACGGCAGCATCAGTCACACGGGTCAAGAGAGGGAAACAGCCCGAGTGTCCATCAAGGGAAGAAGAGGGAAAGAAGACACACGATCCAGATAGAGATCGATCGATAGGTAGACATAGATGTCCCACGGAGCCACAGGAACGAACACATTCTTATCTGGTGATAGCATGGATGTGACTTAGGGCGTGATGCCAAATGAATAAGTCAGGTAGAGAAAGAAAAAGACTTTCTCGTGCCACTTACATGCCATGGATGGCCATCAAAAAAAAAGAAAGAAAGAAAGAAAACGATCATCACAGAGCGGCTGGGGGAGGGAGAAATGGGAAGATATTGCATTGATGTAAGGGGGAAAGAAAAAAAAAAACCGACTTCACGGATAAGGTACATCTGTACTGTACACGTCACAACGAGCACGGTGATTCTAATGAACAGCATTATTATGATCGTATGATACTATTCGGAGAAGGCCATGGCACCCCTCTGCAGTCCTCTTGCCCGGAAAATCCCATGGACCGGAGGAGCCTGGTGGGCCGCAGTCCACGGGGTCGCTAACAGTCGGACACGACTGAGCGACTTCCCTTCCACTTTTCACTTTCACGCCTTGGAGAAGGACATGGCAACCCACTGCAGGGTTCTTGCCTGGAGAATCCCAGGGACGGGGGTGCCCGGTGGGCTACCGTCCGTGGGGTCGCACAGATTCGGACACGACTGAAGCGACGCAGCAGCAGCAGCAGCAGCAGCAGCAGCAGCATGATCATCTGAGAAAGTTGCCATGACAGTGGACATGAATCACTCTCCTCCCGTCCAATGGCAGAAGGAAATGGCCACCCACTCTAGGATTCTTGCCTGGAACTGTCCACGGATGGAGGAGCCTGGTAGGCTACAGTCCGTGGGGTCGCAAAGAGTCGAACACGACCGAGTGACTTCACTTTCTTTCACATCCAGTCATGATCTGTATGGGTTGTGAGAAAGCTATGAGCTACCGCTTGGGTGGTCATTATTCTTCTGCAACATACAGGTGCCTCTTGTCCCCATTCTGTACACATGAGAACGGAGGATGTCATATGTCCTTCACGGAGGAAATGATATTTCAATACACCTGGAAATTAAACACATAAAATCACCTAGTTGTCTTGTCTTTCCATGAAGAGTCAGTATCGGCTGCGCTAAAAAAAAAAAAAAAAAAAAAAAAAACAGAAAAAAGAAAAGAAAGAAAGAAAGAAAAAGAAAGCTTTCTTTGGGGGTCTTCGATATGGCCATGCAGGGACACAGGTTTGAATAAAAACCGGGGGAACGTTCCCCAGGAAAGAGTCGGGGGCTTAGAAAGCTGAAGCTCCGTGAGGTTGTAAAGCGACCCGAGAGCAATGAGGATGGACTGTCACGCAAACAAGGGACCGTCTCTTCTTCCAGGGTCCATAGACGGTCACCAGTGAGGCAGGGAAAGGGGAGGGTGTGTGGGATAGGGGTCTTGAATGTCGGGAACACTGTTTCGAGGATCCGGAGGCCTCTGTTCCCCAGGAGGTGCTCCGAGTTTCCAGACTGAGACACAGACCTCTTCCTCCATGGCCCGCCCCTTCTCTATTTTGGGGCCCTCTCTTGGCGATGCTGACTCCACTTTGATTTTCCTGTCACATGTCATCCCCTTTTGCATTCAAAGATACCATTCCATCATGGGAACAAGAGACCTGGTTTATCTTTTTAGAGAGGATTCGAATGAGACAGGATCACTATCCGTGGCGTGGTTTCGGGCACGAACGACCCACACGGGGATCCATGCCACATCTCTCTTTGCCATAGAGAAAGGCTGTGTATGGCAAATGATGCCACGGGATCGGCGAGTTCCTCGGGCTCAGCACTCTCTCGACTTGGCTGCGGTTTTGGTTTTGTTCCCTTCCGTGTTTGCTCGCTTGCTGACCCGCACGTTCTCTCCGGATAGGGCAGCCCATCGAAGCGGAAACACAATCCAGTCTGTGTGGATCCTATTCACGCATCCGATGGGGAGATCAACGACCTCTACGTGGATCCATACACATGGCCGTGTTGGGTTCAGGAGGACCCTTTGGTGTTTTCTGGGTGCGCCCTTTGTTGTCCATGAGCTCACGTGCCTTTCGGGGACATGGCTGATGGAGACGGACACCAAGCAGCAGGGCAGCGAGCTGGCATCTCGGCCTAGAGCGGTTTCCCAAATGACATCTCAGAACCAGGGCTGAGACAGCCATCCCTCCCCGGGCCCCCCTCGTCGCCAGGGAGGGGTGGGGTGGGGTGGGGGTGGGGGGTGTGAGGTTGGGGAGATGGGGGTGGGAGCCGGGTCCGGGTGCGCGCACGCACGCGCCTGTGTGTGTGAGTGGGGGGGGGGGGGGGGGCGGGGCGGGGAGGAGACGGGACTGGGCTCGGGGTTGGGGGTGCCCGAGGTGAGGGGACCGTCCCGGTCCCCCTGAGACGTGAAGGCAGGTTCTGTCCCGCTGAGAACTCCCTGCCTTCAGGGGCGCGCGAGGGGAGCAGGTTTCTCTCCAATCCATTTAGTAAACGGTTTTGAAACAGTTTCCAGACAAAAAGTATCACACAGTTATACACAACATGTCTACTTGTACTTGCCGGGGCCAGCGTGAGGAACTCCGCCCATGGCAAAGGTCACGAGGAAGGAGGCTTGGCACACGCAAAGGCGTGATCAGGCCTCCGGAAACCCCCCGTTCCCGAGCATCTACCCCCAAAGCCAGAGTCTACCTAGAAAGGACGCGTCTCGTGGGTTGGTTAGGAATGACGTGGGTGAAGGGTTTTTCACGTGTCGGGCCAATCATGACGGCTCATCCCCGGCCCTGGGTGTGACGAGGGCGTCTCAGGTCAAACCTCTCTGCTGACAGACCGGCTCGCGTGACAGGGTCATCCGCACTCCCGCCACGACGCACACGAGTGTCGACGACCTCTCCACCGTAAACAGCACAGAGAGTCTGGGAGTCTTTGGAGAGTCTTCGTGAGCACAGGGCTTTTCTCACGGTGGTCGAGTCCACGATTGCCGCCAGGCCTCCATAGCCTTAGGCACCTGGGAATCTATGAATCCGTGTCGTTGGAATATAGAAAAGGACATAGAGTCGTTTGGAAGGGGAGCAATACTGGACTCTGTGAGTCCATGAATGTTCTCTTTTGGAATAGATTCCCTGTCCTTTGGGATCCAGCCCTGTGTCCTTGCTATGTAAACATGTCACTCGATCACTCTCTTAAGCCTAAAGAGACCTTCAGGGCACCATGGGGGAAAGGGATTTCATGTGTTGGGCTGATGGTTGCTGCTACATCTCCATGTTCCCTGCCCTTAGAGTGAATCTAACTAGCATAGAGGAGACATAAGGATTCACCTTTCAGAGGAATCATGTGACCTTTGGGTTCAACCCATTCCTTTCTTGATTGGAACTCACGACACCCTCACCCTACAGGCATGTACCTTTATCTGGAGGGTGGTGCCTGGTTTAAGAAAAAAACACCCTTGGAACACAGAAGTGTTTTGGGGATCAGAAAGAAAGGATCATCACATGTCAGCAGGCCTCACGGCCAGAAGATGATGTCATATCCCTGAGACCCCTTTTTTTTTTTTTTTTTTTTCCGTACATGTATGTGAAGCACCTGATTTTGAGAAAGGTCGGGACTCCTGGCCCCCACGTGACTCTGTAGTCATCCCTATATGTCACCAAAGGTAGAGAGGCAAACCCAACACGAAAGAAATCGGATCCGTCTCCGGAAAGACCGATACCCCCATGTCGCTTCTTTCTTGCTCCCCGTTTCTCTGGCTGAATTCCAAGTTATTCAGCCTCTTTTCCTCCACTCATTTTCCTACGACACTATCCGTTTCTAATCTCTCTATATCTCTGTCATTAAATACGTGTTTATCCAAGGACGCCAACACCGTCCCCACCTTCGAATTCCCTGGATCCAACGGGGCTGGACCCGGGCAGGAGGCGGCGTGTGGTGGTGTGTCTGGGGCATGCGCAGGTGGTGCCGCGTGGGTGTATGTGTGTGGGGGGGGAGGGGTAATGTGTGTGGTGTGTGTATAGGTTCCACGTGAGGCCGAGTGTGTGTCGGGTGGGCACCATGGGTGTGTGCGTGTGGGATGCGCCTGTGGGTGTGGGCATGGCCGGAAGGGGGTGGGGCGTGCAGAGACAGTGGCCCAGAGACACAGCCAGGCAAAGGACAACGCAGTGTGTGTGTGTGTAGGGGGTAGGGGGGAGTGTGTGGTATGTGGCCTGTGCGAGCGGGGTGTGAACGGGCTGCGTGTGTGTGTGTATGTGTCTGGGGTCGGGATGTGTGTGTGCGCAGCGTGCAGGCGGGGTGTGTGTGCGGGTATGCGTGTGGCGTGTAGGGTGCCGCTGTGGGTGTGGGTGTGGGTGTGGCCTGTGGGTCTGAGGGGCGGTGGCGCAGAGACAGAGGCCCAGAGACACAGCTAGGCAAAGGACAACGCAGTGGGGGGGGGGGGGGGGGGCTCGTGAGGCGGCTTGCAGGAGGGGTGGGGGGTGGGATGTGTGTTCGGGCATGTTGTGTGCGATCGTCGCGGGGTGTTTATGGGCGGGGGGGTGGGTGTGGCGTTGGAAGCGGGGCTGGGTGTGTGTGGCCTCAGCGTGTGGTGTGTGGGCAGAGCGAGAGAAGAGGAGAGGTGGAGCATCACAGCCAGGCCAAGGACAACGCAGTGTGTGTGTGTGTGTGTGTCTGGGTTCGGGATGTGTGTGTGTGCTGTGCGTACGCGGGGTGTGTGTGCGGGTATGCGTGTGGCGTGTAGGGTGCACCTGTGGTTGTGGGTGTCCCGGGGAGGGGCGGCGTGGCACAGAGACACAGCTAGGCAAAGGACGGTGCAGTGTGTCTGTGTGTGTGTGTGGGGGGGGGGGGGGTGCGGGAGAGGTGGGGGTGCGGGGTATGTGTTGGGGCATGGTGTGTGCGGGGGTGGGGGGTTTAATGGGCGGGCAGGTGTGTGTGGCGCTGGGGGCGGGGCGGGGTGTGTGTGTCTACGCATGTGGTGTGTGGGCAGAGACAGAGGAGAGGGGGAGAGTCACAGCCAGGCCAAGGACCACGCAGTGGAGGGGGGGGGAGGGGGGGCTGGGGCGGGGGGGAGGGGGGGCTGTGGGGGGAGGGGGGGCTGGGGCGGGAGGGGAGGAGTGTGCGGTGTGTGGCAATCGTGGGCGGGGTGCAAACGGGCTGGGTGTGCCTGTGTCTGGGGTCGGGATGTGTGTGTGCACTGTGTGCAGGCGGGGTGTGTGTGCAGGTATGCGTGCGGTGTGTGGTGCGCCTGCGGTTGTGGGTGTGGTGGAGGGTGGGTGGCGCAGAGACACAGCTAGGCAAAGGACAGTGCAGTGTGTGGGGGGGGCGGGGGGGCGGGAGAGGTGAGGGGGCGGGGTTCATAATCTGAAAGGTGAAAGGCACAGGGACGCACGGACGCACCCACCCACCCACGCACGCACGCACGCACGCGTCCACGCACCCACCCACGCACGTGCCCGCCCACACTGTTGTGTGACGAGCTGGGTGGATCTAAGCGTGTGATGACTCTGTCCATCGGGTGGAAATCGCAGATCTCAGTGAGGTTATGATGGGAGCAGGGGCTTTGACGCAGTGCGACGGAGAACACACTGATGATCGACTTCAAGGTCAATAGAGAGGGGTCTGAAACCTCCCAGAAGGAAATCACAGCACTTTATCATAAAGTTTGGTGTAGCTATTTGTTCTGGCATAGTCACCAAGTGTAAACGGTTCATTTCTGAATGTCATTTCTGTCCCGCTGAGTCCTCCCTGCCTTCAGGTGCGCCAGCGAGGGGTGCAGGTTTCTCTCCAATCCACGGCCATGCATCGTTTTCGCCCTGTTCAAAAAAAAAAAAAAAAAACACACAAAGACCAAAACGTATTTGTTTATCTTGGCCTGTTTTCCGGGCCGAGGCCAAAGACCTCTTCAAGCGTGTCCAAAGGATCTGACAGGATGGGAGGGAGGGTGCAGGTCAATCCACGGGTCAGGAGATCCACAGAAGCTGTCACAGCTGTGACTCGGGCCTTTTTCAGAAACAGGCCCATTTGGATGATTCCCTGGACAGGAGTCACCCCAGGAGTTTCCTTGAAGGGATCGAGTTGAGCTGCAGGAGTCGGGAGCGTGACCCCGCCGCCGCCAGAGGGCCTCCTCAGCCCGGCAGGCCGGCCTGCAGGCAGGCAGGCAGGGGCTATTGTCTGTGGGCCCCACCGCCACCCTCCCCCACCCTCCCCCTGCAGGGCCTCGTCCGATAGCTTCATTCAGATGCAGAAAGCTTTCCAGTCAAGTCAGAGCCTTTGACTTCGCCTCGAGCTTCTCTCCATTGAATGGTGATCCGCCCCACCCACCCCTCCTCCCATCGCCATCCCCATCCCCATCCCCCCATTCCATGTCTCCACCTCGAGACTGCCCCTTTCGGCACCGTGCGGAGGAAGGGGGCTGGGGGGTGGGGAGGGAGGCCGAGGGACACACTCGCCTCGTGTCAGGCCAAAGGAGTCTCCTCCTTTTCTGTCACCCAGGAAACCCCGCTCACGCGTGCGAGGATCACGGACGTGCGTCGAAGCAGCCATCGTCCCTTGACAGCTTCCCCTCCGTGGGAGGAGGTTTTCATTCCTGCCCGCCTCCAGTTCCGTTCCGTTCAGTCGCTCAGTCGTGTCCGACTCTTTGCGACCCCACGAATCGCAGCACGCCAGGCCTCCCTGTTCATCACCATCTCCCGGAGTTCACTCAGACTCACGGCCATCGAGTCCGTGATGCCATCCAGCCATCTCACCCTCTGTCGTCCCCTTCTCCTCCTGCGCCCAATCCCTCCCAGCATCAGAGTTTTTTTTTTCCAATGAGTCCACTCTTCTCGTGAGGTGGCCAGAGTCCTGGGGTTTCAGCTTTCGCATCATTCCTGCCAAAGAAATCCCAGGGCTGATCTCCTTCCGAATGGACCGGTTGGATCTCCTTGCAGTCCAAGGGACTCTCGAGAGTCTTCTCCAACACCACAGTTCAAAAGCATCCATTCTTCGGCGCTCAGCCTCCTTCACAGTCCAGCTCTCACATCCACACATGAGCAAGGAAAAACCATAGCCTTGACTAGACGGACCTTAGTCGGCAAAGTCACGTCACCGCTTTTGAAGATGCTATCTAGGTTGGTCACCACTTTTCTTCCAAGGAGTCAGCGTCTTTTAATGTCATGGCTACAGTCACCATCTGCAGTGATTCTGGAGCCCCCCAAAATAAAGTCTGACCCTGTTTCCACTGGTTCCCCATCTATGTCCCACGAAACGATGGGACCGGACGCCATGATCTTCGTTTTCTGAATGTTGAGCTTTAGGCCAACGTTTTCACTCTCCTCTTGCACTTTCCTCAAGAGGCTTTGTCGCTCCTCTTCCCTTTCTGCCATACGGGTGGTGTCATCTGCATATCTGAGGCCATCGATATTTCTCCCGGCCATCTTGAGTCCAGCTTGTGTTTCTTCCAGTCCAGCGTTTCTCATGATGTCCTCTGCATAGAAGTGAAAGAAGCAGGGTGACAATAGACAGCCTTGACGTCCTCCTTTCCCAATCTGGAACCCAGTCTGTCGCTTCCTGACCTGCCTACGGATTTCTCAAGAGGCAGGTCGGGCGGTCTGGTATTCCCATCTCTCTCAGCCTTCAGAGAGACAGAAAAGGAGGGAGGGGCAGAGCGTTCCTCTGGCGCCGGCCGGCTCTGTAGTCACTCGAATCCAAAACACTCCATCGGGCACGGAGGTTCACGTGCGGTGGGCTGGAGTGGGGTGGGGACGGCGGCCTACTCCGAACCCTAGCCGTTTTCCCTCCTCTGGAACCTGGAAAAGGAACCTAGGAAAAGCTGAGCTGCTGTCTGTGTGCGTGAGTGCGTGCACGTACACGTGTACGTGAGAGACGGCACGTTGTCCATGTGCGTGTGCGTGTGCATGGACGTGAGAGGAAAAGGGGAAAAAAAGGAAAGAAAGGAGGAGGAAAAAAAAAAAAAAAAAAAAAAACCAGAAGGAGGGAAGGACGAAATAGGTGAGTTAGTAGGGCCTCCGTGTCGTGGAAAGAGTTTCTGAGCACAGATCCTCCGTTCAGTGAATCAGCGATCGTATCTCCTCTACAGGAGGCCGTGATGTCGATGGACGGGTCCGGGAAAGCAGGCCTGGGGTGCAAGCGATCGGGTATTTTCTTTCCCCTCAGAGGCACTTGTAGGGAAACCAAGGAAACACACAGGTTCATCCCTGGAGCGGATTCGAGACACCAGTCGGCGGAGGGAGAGGCAGTCTAGGAGACTGATTTCTAGACGTCAGGGTCGGGTCCTGGAGCGGGTTGCCATGTCCTTCTCCAGGAGGCCTTCCTGGCCCAGGGATGGAACCCGGGTCTCCAGGAGTGTGTACCCGCGTTTCTCAGAAACACCCTCTGGGCCCCTAAGGAACCTGTGGCAATCACGAGCGCCAAGGAGATAAGAATCCTCCACTGAGAGTTTCCCAAGTCTGGAAGGACCAGATCGAGAGAAAAAGAGAAAGGATTCCCTTCTGCCGACAGGGGTGTTGTACGAAGGGACCAAGGGGATGGCCGTCTTTCCAAATTCACATGTTCAACATTGTGTCCTTTCGGTCCTCTGTGTTCTCTTTGTATCTGGAAAGCAACAGGTGGAACGGTATAGGTCCTTTCATTATTTGATTTTTCTTTCTGTCTTTTTCCCGCCCGCCCGCCCGCCCGCCCGTCCGTCCGTCCGTCCATCCCTCCATCTGTCTTCTCTCTGTCTCTGTCGCTTTTCACTCAGGTTAGGGAATTTAAAAAAACAAAAAAACAAAAACAAAGGAGGAATCTGTATCTCTGCAGGTCAGGAAGCTACAGTTAGAACTAGACACGGAAACCCAACAGGCTGGTTCCAAATAGGGAAAGGAGTCCATCAAGGCTGTCTATCGCCACCCTGCTTATGTAACCTACAGGCTGAGTACACATCATGAGAAACGCTGGGCTGGATGAAGCGCAAGCTGGAGTCAAGATTGCCGGGAGAAATATCAATCACCTCAGATACGCACATGACACCACCCTTATGGCAGAAATGAAGTATGGGCGGGTTGGGAGGCGGGGGGGGGGGGGGCGCGGGGAGGGGCGTTACAAAGTCATGGTCGTTTCAGGTGTTCAGATTCTTTTCCCTCAGAGGTTCATGCAAAGTCATACGTCTACTTTCCTGCGCTGGCATAGGATCCTGGTGCCCGTGGATTGTTCTGACGTCCAGTTTATGTGTACGCGTTCAACCCGACCTCCTAAGGGGACCGCCTGCTCCTCCCCGCCCCCAATCCTGTGTTCCTCAAGAAGTCAGGCGTCCACTGTAGCATCCTCTTCCTCAGTTCACCCAACGCCATGACAGAAGTCATTCCTCCAGCTTTCCCATCGGTTCTCTACACCTCGCCTGATGATGGCGGGGGACCGGAAGACTGACCGTTCTGAAGAATGTCGCAAGAGCTCTGGGTGAAGGCTCCTACGACTCGCTCGGTGAAGTGGGTGGCGTGTCAATCCGTAGAGACCGTGGAAGGGATGCCCCAAGTGGCAAACACCATCGCTCTCAGTGGCGGTCCGTTTGCTTGTCTGCAGCGAGGGACGGAAGGGAGGCTTCCACCTTCCACAGAGAAAGCTATCCCTAGCGTCCCGAGCATGTTTGACCACCACCCCACCCCGCCGCCCCAGGTGACAGGCGTGACAGGTCAGACTGTAGCAATCGTCACGTCAAGGGTGTACGCACAACAGGCAGACTCATCTGAAAGGCACCCTGTCCTGTGAAGGTGGAGGGAGGGGAGGGAGGGGCAGAGGGATGGCGAGGAAGGGAAAGAGAAAGAGAGGGACAGGAACGCACACGGTGGGGGCGGAGGGGGTGGGGGGAGGCGGTCGGGGGCCAGCGTGAGGAACTCCGCCCATGGCAAAGGTCACGAGGAAGGAGGCTTGGCACACGCAAAGGCGTGATCAGGCCTCAGGAACCCCCCCGTTCCCGAGCATCTACCCCCAAAGCCAGAGTCTACCTAGAAAGGACGCGTCTCGTGGGTTGGTTAGGAATGACGTGGGTGAAGGGTTTTTCACGTGTCGGGCCAATCATGACGGCTCATCCCCGGCCCTGGGTGTGACGAGGGCGTCTCAGGTCAAACCTCTCTGCTGACAGACCGGCTCGCGTGACAGGGTCATCCGCACTCCCGCCACGACGCACACGAGTGTCGACGACCTCTCCACCGTAAACAGCACAGAGAGTCTGGGAGTCTTTGGAGAGTCTTCGTGAGCACAGGGCTTTTCTCACGGTGGTCGAGTCCACGATTGCCGCCAGGCCTCCATAAATCCGTGTCGTTGGAATATAGAAAAGGACATAGAGTCGTTTGGAAGGGGAGCAATACTGGACTCTGTGAGTCCATGAATGTTCTCTTTTGGAATAGATTCCCTGTCCTTTGGGATCCAGCCCTGTGTCCTTGCTATGTAAACATGTCACTCGATCACTCTCTTAAGCCTAAAGAGACCTTCAGGGCACCATGGGGGAAAGGGATTTCATGTGTTGGGCTGATGGTTGCTGCTACATCTCCATGTTCCCTGCCCTTAGAGTGAATCTAACTAGCATAGAGGAGACATAAGGATTCACCTTTCAGAGGAATCATGTGACCTTTGGGTTCAACCCATTCCTTTCTTGATTGGAACTCACGACACCCTCACCCTACAGGCATGTACCTTTATCTGGAGGGTGGTGCCTGGTTTAAGAAAAAAACACCCTTGGAACACAGAAGTGTTTTGGGGATCAGAAAGAAAGGATCATCACATGTCAGCAGGCCTCACGGCCAGAAGATGATGTCATATCCCTGAGACCCCTTTTTTTTTTTTTTTTTTCGTACATGTATGTGAAGCACCTGATTTTGAGAAAGGTCGGGACTCCTGGCCCCCACGTGACTCTGTAGTCATCCCTATATGTCACCAAAGGTAGAGAGGCAAACCCAACACGAAAGAAATCGGATCCGTCTCCGGAAAGACCGATACCCCCATGTCGCTTCTTTCTTGCTCCCCGTTTCTCTGGCTGAATTCCAAGTTATTCAGCCTCTTTTCCTCCACTCATTTTCCTACGACACTATCCGTTTCTAATCTCTCTATATCTCTGTCATTAAATACGTATTTATCCAAGGACGCCAATGCCGTCCCCACCTTCGAATTCCCTGGATCCAACGGGGCTGGACCCGGGCAGGAGGCGGCGTGTGGTGGTGTGTCTGGGGCATGCGCAGGTGGTGCCGCGTGGGTGTATGTGTGTGTGGGGGGAGGGGTAATGTGTGTGGTGTGTGTATAGGTTCCACGTGAGGCCGAGTGTGTGTCGGGTGGGCACCATGGGTGTGTGCGTGTGGGATGCGCCTGTGGGTGTGGGCGTGGCCGGAAGGGGGTGGGGCGTGCAGAGACAGTGGCCCAGAGACACAGCCAGGCAAAGGACAACGCAGTGTGTGTGTGTGTAGGGGGTAGGGGGGAGTGTGTGGTGTGTGGCCTGTGTGAGCGGGGTGCGAACGGGCTGTATGTGTGTGTGTGTGTGTGTGTGTGTGTGTGTGTGTGTGTGTGTGTGTGTGTGTGTGTCTGGGGTCGGGATGTGTGTGTGTGCACTGTGTGCAGGCGCGGTGTATGTGCGGGTATGCGTGTGGTGTGTAGGGTGCGCCTATGGTTGTGGGTGTGGTGGAGGGTGGGTAGCGCAGAGACACAGCTAGGCAAAGGACAAGGCAGTGTGTGTGGGGGGGCGTGGGGAGCGGGAGAGGTGGGGGAGGCGGGGTATGTGTGGGGGCGCGTGGTGTGTGCGGGGGTGGGGGTTTTGTGGGCGGGGGTGGGGGTGTGCGTATGGCTACGCACGTGGCGTGTGGGCAGAGCCAGAGGAGGGGGAGACAGCGACAGCCAGGCCAAGGACAATGCAGTGTGTGTGTGTGTATGGGGGAGCGGGGGGAGTGTGTGGTGTGTGGTGTGCGGTGTGTGGCGTGTGCGGGCCGGGTGCCTAAGGGCTGGGGGTATGTGTGCGTGTGTCTGTGCGCGTGTGCGTGTGGCGGGGTGGTGGGGGGGGGGGTGGGGGTGGTCCGGGATGCGTGTGTGCACGCGCTGGGTGCAGGCGGGGTGTGTGTGCGGATATGCGTGCGGTGTGTAGGGTGTTCCTGCGGGTGGTGCGGGCAGAGACAGAGGCAGAGAGTCGCAGCCAGGCAAAGGACGACGCAGTGGGTGTGTGGTATGGGCATGGTGTGGGGGGTGGGGTGGGGTGGGGTCTGCGTGTGGTGTGTGTGGTGGGCGGGCAGAGACAGATCCAGTCAGGCAGAGGATCACGTGCACGGATGGATATCCCGCATCATCTGCTTGTGTTTTCTGAGCTCACTCAGCACCTCCGCCATCAAGACCACTCCCACGAAATGTGAGTCTGCCCCCACCAGCCAGCACTTGTCTTTGGCCAGGCAGACAGGGGAGTGTTCCGAGTTTGGGGGGGGGGGGGGGGAGGGGGGGCGGGGTTGGCGACTCGCTGTCACCAGGCCAGCTTGGGTCCTCGCGTTCTGCCCCTGAACCTGACTGGAGCAAGTGGATCCGTGTGATCTGTCGTGGCTCTGTTTGAAATCCTTGGCGGGAGAAGGAAGATTTCCCCCCACGCCAGGGGAGACAAGCCCCCAGAAAGTCACCTCCCCGGGGTTCCAATAGCTGTTCTCCAAATCGATGAAGTTTCCCAAAGGAGATGTCCCGTCCCAAGCAGAAAAGCCCCAATGGCTCCCCATGGACCTCTGGCCCAAGGTGCCGCTCCCACACAGCCTCCTTCCACAGCCCCAGGGCATTCAAGAGTTCGCCGGCCCGGCCCGCTCCATCCGTGGTCCCCCCGCAGGGCCATCTGAAAAAGCGACCGACAGGCAGGTGGCGCCCGACAGCCAACCCACTGTCCAGAGAGCCGGCCGCGGCATAGAAGCTCCGAGGGAGACCGGCAGGGACTCGTTGCCAGACGGGGGGGCCCATCCTAGGGCGCAGTTTCTCCGCTCAGTCACCGACGTGGACAGGAAAGCGGGACACGCCAACACTTCTCGGGAACGTCTCTGGGCGAGGTACGACGGACGCACGGACGGACAGACGGAGGGGGTGGAGGGGGTGGGGGGGTGGGGGAGGGGGAAGGGGAGCCTTCTTGACCGCACGCCCGCACCCACCGACGCACGCACGCAGGCACGCACGCAGGCACGCAGGCACGCAGGCACGCAAGCACGCACCGACCGACCGACGCCGGGGTCCAGCCCTGGTGGATCCAGGGTGATTCGAGGGTGGGGATGGAATCGGCGTCCTAGGAAAAAAGTTAATTCATTATAGATATACAGAGAGAGATTACAAACGGATCGTGTCGTAGGAAATATTAGTGGCGAAAAAGAGGCGGAATCACTTGGTTTACGAGGAATCGCATCCATGCTGCAGATGCGAATTCAGCCAGAAAAACGGGGAGCAAGAGAGAAACGACAGAGGGGAATCCGTCTTTCCAGAAACTGATCCCATTTCTTTGATTTTTAGGCTTGCTTCTAACCTTTTGTTACACATAGGGATGAATCCAGAGTCACGCGGGGGTCAGCAATCCTGACCTTTCTCAAAATCAGCTGCTTTCCCTCCAAGGAAGGTCTTAAGGGTTTTCCATCATCTTCTGGCCACGAGGCCTGCTGACATTTTATGATCCTTTGTTCTGATCCCCAAAGCACTCACGTTTTCCAAGGGGTTTTTTTGTGAAACCAGGCACCACCCTCCGGATAAAGTTGCATTCCTAAAGGGTGAGGGTGTCGTGAGTCCCGATCAAGAAAGGCACTGATGTCACTCAAGGTTCACAGGATTCATCTGAAAGGTTCATACTTATTTCTCCCCAGAGACACTGCTAGGCAAAGGACAAGGCAGTGTGTGAGTGCGGGGTAGGGTGGGGTGGGGTGGGGTGGGGGGGGGGGGGGCGAGGGGGAGTGCGGGAGAGGTGGGGGAGCGGGATGTGTGCGCGGGCGTGTCGTGTGCCGTCGTCTCGGGGTGTTTATGGGCGGGGGGGGGGGGGTGGCGTTGGAAGCGGGGCTGGGTGCGTGTGGCCTCAGCGTGTGGTGTGTGGGCAGAGCGAGAGAAGAGGAGAGGTGGAGCATCACAGCCAGGCCAAGGACAACGCAGTGTGTGTGTGTATGGTTGAGGGGGGGGTAGTGTGTGGTGTGTGGCGTGTGCGGGCGGGGTGCGAACGGGCTGGGCGTGTGTGTGCCAGTATGCGTGCGGTGCGTAGGGTGCGCCTGTGGTTGTGGTGGAGGGGGTCGGCGCAGAGACACAGCTAGGCAAAGGACAAGGCAGTGTGTGGGTGGGGGGGGGGTGCGAGAGAGGTGGGGGGCGGGGTATGTGTGGGGCCTCGGTGTGTGCGGGGCAGGCCGTGTGTGTGGCGTTGGCGGCGGGAGGGGTGTGTGTGTCTACGCATTAGGTGTGTGGGCAGAGACAGAGGAGATGGGGAGAGTCACAGCCAGGCCAAGGACAATGCAGTGTGTGTGTGGGGGGGGGGGGGGCGGAGGCGGGGGAGGGGAGGAGTGTGCGGTGTGTGGTGTGTGCGGGCGGGGTGCGAACCGACTGGGTGAGTGTGTGTCTGGGATCGGGATGTGTGTGTGCACTGTGTGCAGGCGGGGTGTGTGTGCGGATCTGCGTGTGGTGGGTGGGGTGCCCCTGTGGGTGTGGGTGTGGGTGTCGGTGTGGCCGGTGTGTGTTTGGGGGGAGGTGGCGCAGAAACAGAGGCCCAGTGACACAGCTAGGCAAAGGACAAGGCAGTGTGTGTGTGGGGTGGGGGGGGGGGGGAAGGGGGCTTGCGGGAGGGGTGGGGGAGTGGGATGTGTACAGGGGCGTGGTGTGTGCGCTCGTCGCGTGGAATTTATGGGGAGGGGGTGTGTGTGTGTAATTGTGGCGTTGGGGGCGGGGCTGGGTGCGTGTGGCCTCAGCATGTGGTGTGTGGGCAGAGACAGAGGCGAGGCGGAGAGTCACAGCCGGGCCAAGGACTAGGTAGTTGGGGGGGCGGGGGGGGGGGAATTGGGGGAGTTTGTGGTGTGTGGCGTCTCCCGGCGGGCTGGGTGTGGGTGTGCCTGGGTACGGGATGTGTGGGTGCGCGGTGTGCAGGCCGAGTGTGTGCGCGGGTATGCGTGTGGTGTGTAGGGTGCCGCTGTGGGTGTGGGTGTGGGTGTGGGTGTGGCCTGTGGGTGCGAGGGGTGGTGGCGCAGAGACAGAGGACAAGAGACACTGCTAGGCAAAGGACAAGGCAGTGTGTGTGTGGGTGGGGGGGTGCGAGAGAGGTGGGGGGCGGGGTATGTGTGGGGCCTCGGTGTGTGCGGGGGTTGGGGTGTTTATGGGCAGGCGGTGTGTGTGGCGTTGGCGGCGGGAGGGGTGCGTGTGTCTACGCATTAGGTGTGTGGGCAGAGACAGAGGAGATGGGGAGAGTCACAGCCGGGCCAAGGACAATGCAGTGTGTGTGTGTGAGGGCGGAGGCGGGGGAGGGGAGGAGTGTGCGGTGTGTGGTGTGTGCGGGCGGGGTGCGAACCGGCTGGGTGAGTGTGTGTCTGGGATCGGGATGTGTGTGTGCACTGTGTGCAGGCGGGGTGTGTGTGCGGATCTGCGTGTGGTGGGTGGGGTGCCCCTGTGGGTGTGGGTGTGGGTGTCGGTGTGGCCGGTGTGTGTGGGGGGGGGGTGGGGAGGTGGCGCAGAGACAGAGGCCCAGTGACACAGCTAGGCAAAGGACAAGGCAGTGTGTGTGGGGGGGGAGGGGGAAGGGGGCGTGCGGGAGGGGTGGGGGAGTGGGATGTGTACAGGGGCGTGGTGTGTGCAGTCGTCGCGGGGAATTTATGGGCGGGGCGGGTGGGTGTGTGTAATTGTGGCGTTGGGGGCGGGGCTGGGTGCGTGTGGCCTCAGCATGTGGTGTGTGGGCAGAGACAGAGGCGAGGCGGAGAGTCACAGCCGGGCCAAGGACTAGGTAGTTGGGGGGGCCGGGGGGAATTGGGGGAGTTTGTGGTGTGTGGCGTGTGCCGGCGGGCTGGGTGTGGGTGTGTCTGGGTACGGGATGTGTGGGTGTGCGGTGTGCAGGCGGGGTGTGTGTGCGGGTATGCGTGTGGTGTGTAGGGTGCCGCTGTGGGTGTGGGTGTGGGTGTGGCCTGTGGGTGCGAGGGGTGGTGGCGCAGAGACAGAGGACCAGAGACACTGCTAGGCAAAGGACAAGGCCGTGTGTGTGTGGGGGGGGGGGTGGCGAGGGGTCGTCCGGGAGGGGTGGGGGGCGGGATGTGTGCACGGGCCTGTTGTGTTCCCTCGTCTCGGGGTGTTTATGGGCGGGGGGTGGGTGTGGCGGAGGCGGGGCTGGGTGCGTGTGGCCTCCCTCAGCATGTGGTGTGTGGGCAGAGACAGAGGCGAGGCGGAGAGTCACAGTCGGGCCAAGGACAACGTTGTTGGGGGGGGGGGGAGTGTGTGGTGTGTGGTGTGTGGCGTGTGCGGGCGGGGTGGGTGTGTGTGGCCTCAGCATGTGGTGTGTGGGCAGAGACAGAGGCGAGGCGGAGAGTCACAGCCGGGCCAAGGACAACGTAGTGGGGGGGGCTGGGGGGGGGATTGGGGGAGTTTGTGGTGTGTGGTGTGTGGCGGCGGGCTGGGTGTGGGTGTGTCTGGGTACGGGATGTGTGCGTGCGCGGTGTGCAGGCGGGGTGTGTGTGCGGGTATGCGTGTGGTGTGTAGGGTGCACCTGTGGTTGTGAGTGTCCCGGGGGGGGGGGGGGGCAGGCGTGGCACAGAGACACAGCTAGGCAAAGGACAAGGCAGTGTGTGTGTGTGTGTGTGTGTGTGTGTGTGAGTGAGGTGGGGCGGGGGTGCGGGAGAGGTGGACGGGCGGGGTTCATA